>NC_134827.1:3123972-3428349 GCF_004210375.1 Tachypleus tridentatus | reverse complement strand
TATAAAGCTGTTCACTATGTGAACAATAACATACATAGCCAAACATAATAGACTTCATCTCTTGTGGAAACAGTGAGTTGCTAATTTAGTTAAATTACAGTATATAAACAAAATAGCCAAAATAATAACATATGTTATTATCATACATTAATTGTACACCTTATTCATGAAAAAAGTAACATAAATGACACGTTAGATTTGTTTGTTTTAGAGTAAATCCAAGGCAGACTATCTACTGTTACCATCGCGAAAATAGTGTCGGAAGTCGATAGACTTGCCACTGTACTATCGGGGACAGTATGGCATGCATAATGTTAAAGTTGGCAAAATGCTAAGCCTTTTCTTTTATCTTCTTTAATCTTTTATCATCATCAAGTAAAAATGCGTTTGATAATGCTTTTAATTACACTAATTAATGGTAAAAGACCTTAACTTTGATAATTATAATAAACATCATATCAAACTGCAGATACTTTTTCTCATTCATTTTAATTAATGCCTTATGTATCTCAAAAAAGAATTTTGTAAAAATGGGATTTACGATTTATTCTTTGACTGGTACTGGTCATTGACCAGGAAGCCTTTTCCATAACGAAAACCAGGATGGACTGTGCTGCGAGATATAAAAGTTTTGTTTGTTTGTTTGTTTTGGAATTTCGCACAAAGCTACTCAAGGGCTATCTGTGCTAGCCGTCCCTAATTTAGCAGTGTAAGACTAGAGGGAAGGCAGCTAGTCATCACCACCCACCGCCAACTCTTGGGCTACTCTTTACCAACGAATAGTGGGATTGACCGTCACATTATACACCCCCACGGCTGGGAGGGCGAGCATGTTTAGCGCGACGCGGGCGCGAACCCGCGACCCTCGGATTACGAGTCGCACTCCTTACCCGCTAGGCCATGATATAAAAGTTAATCCACAGCATTATTTATAAAATAGTACAAGATATAAAAATATTTTATGGAAAATTTGAATAGGTAGGTATTACGAATGTGCTCATTTTGCTAGTGCAAACAAAAAAACTATTGTTTTTTTTTTATTATTTACAGTTCCTCACGTGTTTTCGCCCTATATTTGTAAGTATCAGTTTTTATGTATTAAGTAATTTGAATTCAGAATTACAACCCTGAAGATTTATGTTATATTCGTTTGTTTATTTGTTTGAAATGAAGCACAAAACTAAACGATGGGCTATCTGTGCTCTGCCCACCACGTTGTAAGTCCACAGACATACTTCTGTGCCACTGGAGGACTATTATATCTAGTCACTGTATAAAAACAAGTGTAAGAAAAAAAATATTTATGTAGTTCTATTTGTTAAATAGCTTTAAGCATTTTTAAAACTATTATAGTTCATCAAGAATTTTGTATGTATACTCATTTTTACAATTAACTTGTTCATGCCAGGTAGAAATAATATCTTTATAAAAACGTTTTCGGAACTCCATGTCCTCCTTCATTATAAAAATTTAATTCAAGTAAGGGTAAATGTGTTTTATTCTATTTACAATTATTTCATGTTTATAACGTACCATGTTCTGAAATATTATTTGATGAATTAATAAGTGTCTGATTCTGAGATACATCGTATTTAAAATAACGAACGATTTCTAGGAGGAACTCGAAGAAGTGAACGAAATTCTAAAAGAATATATGCTTCAAGTACAGGGTTAAAAACTTTAGTCTTAGGTGAGTGGAAATACAAATATTGTAATTAAATGGTAATATACGAATGAAAAATATAATATGTATGTTTTTACAATGACTGGCATCGTAACAATTATTATACTAACTAAGTAGTGCGATAATTTAAAGTTTTTTTGGTTTTTTTCTATACCGAAAGTTATCTTTTGATGAGAACATCATCTGATAATTAACTAAGATACCTCTTTCACAAATAACTTTACTGAAAATATTAATGTAATAATAGGCCAATTCAAAGAGATATTTATAGAAGCATGCGAATATTTAATAATTGATTCTTATTGATGTAATTCTATCGTAGTTTTAAAATACCCTGTTTTACACGCAAATTTACATATTTGGATTGTTTTAAACAAACAATTTTCGATGAAGAAATAAAATATATTATTAACAATTAAACTTTTATTTTTCAGGCTACAGTCAGTGTTTTACAACGACGTATTAAACGCAGGCAGATGTAATATTTTTGTTTTTGTTTTCAGTGACTTCCAATGCCACTTAATCTTTAAGCAGTATTTTGAAATGATAATAAGCTTACATGATTTATTTAACAGAATTTTTAATTATTATGTGACTAATAATTAAGGTGTGTACTTTAAGCTGATCAGTGCCCTTGTAAAATCAAAAATAAACCTAGTAAAGAATACCAACTAATTACAAGTGTACATAAAAAGACAGAAAACACCACATGATAGCACGACTGCTTTCAAAATGTGATATTGTTTTGCATTAAAGTTAGTTCACGAATCAATAGAGAAGTATACTTATACATATTTCTTCAGCAGGATAGAATGAGTTTAGAAAATGACTTACATGTTTCTTAGATGAGATGAATTTTTTGTATTCAAACATTTGTTAAAATTATGAATATTCAAACAATAAGAAAAAGTATTTTATTTAGAATTATCAATGGCCAATGAATAAAAATAAGTGGGTCAAAATTATAATGAACATGCCCGGCATGGCCAGGTGGTTATGGTGCTGGACTCATAATCTCAGAGTTGCGAGTTCGAATCCCTGTCACACCAAACTATGCTTGCCCTTTCAGCTGTGTGGGCGTCATAATGTGATGGTAAATCCCACAATTCGTTAGTAAAGGAGTAGTTCAAGAGTTGACGGTGGGTGGTGATGACTAGTTGCCTTCCCTCTAGTCTTACACTGCTAAGTCGGGAACGGCTAGCACGTATAGCTTTGGTGTAGCTTTGCGAGAAATTCAAAACAAACAGTAATGAACAATGAATGAGAGTAAATATTTATACAACAGCACGCCTGATGTGACTTTGCTCTAAAAAATAAACAAAACAAGCCAGGTAGTTTACAGAAAATATGGGTTTTTAGATTAAACTTAAAATCAAGTTTGTAAACATCAGAAAAAACATGAAACGAGCAAGTCCAGTTCTTAGAAACTAAAGAACTTCACATACATTCTTTTAAGTGGGGTAAATTTCAACTGTGAATATCCTTAGTCAAAACTAAATGCTGTTTGATAACATATTTTAGGATCTTCTCTTCCTACATAATTGTCATTTTATATGGAACTATATTAGCAACTTGCTAGTTTTATGTAAAGCATCAATGCAGAAAAGACTAAATTAATTATATATTATATATATACAAAGAAAATTTGTTTGTTTCAAAATTTCATGCAAAACTATACGAGCGCTATCTATGCTAGCGATCTCTAATTTTGAACTGGCAGGCTAGAGAGAAGACAACAAGTCAAAAGCACCCACCGCCAATCTTTAGCTACTGTAATCGAACAGTTGGATTTGATTATCATCTTGTAGCATACTAACAGAGCGCATTTTTAATACAATTGGAAGCAAGACATAACCTTCAATTTCACAGTCCACCACGATATCTGCTTAGTGATGCTTGTACTCTTGAAGAAGAAAGGTATTAGGAGGTTGAGATATTAGGTTTGTGATTAATACATACATTTTTTTTTTTAATCTGATGTGATTTGTTAATATCGTCATTGTACGAAGCAGTATTTATCCCGGACCTCTGGCTACAAGCTGTTGGTTGGCTGCCTTAGGTGATAGAGGAGGCTCTGGGATAGAGATGGTTACATCATAGTTCCACAAATGCCACTAGAGGGCGCATCGATAACTAAAAAGTAACATTATAATTCTGTGAAGTGAAACAAGAGGGCATAGTGTTATGGGAAGATGTATTGTCATAATACTGCTCAATAAAATGAGTGTTGCTATGGGCGTGATGGTAATGGATTGCTAAATTATGATTATGTTATCAACATTGTAGCCTAAATTTAATTACATCTTCTAAAAAGTTACAAGTAAAACTATTACTTTGTATGTTTTATTGGTTGTATTTTAATTATGGTGTAAGTTTACTATAAATGTAGTATCTTAACGTTGAGTTGTTAACAAGATTGATGGCGCAACTAAGCATTATTACTAATGTTCTATAAAGGGATAAAATTACTTACGTTGTTACTGCTAGGCGGATAGTGTTGCTAAGGTACTATAGACAGACCATGTTGTTATAGTGCCATATGAAGTCATCTAACTGTAAAAAACAGATTTTGACTGGTCTAAACGTATGTTTACGTTATGGTTTTCACTTTATATTTATTAATATGTCCCAAAATGTTTTCATAATTATCATGCTTACTGAAAAATCTCTTATGATTATGGCGAATTTTATCAGTTAATGTATATATTTGATTCACTAAAGCTTGATTTAAAAGGATCTATGAAACTAGTTATGTTTAACCACTACTACTGGAAAAATTAAAACTATTATTTTTACATTTCTGTAGAATATTTGTCTAAAAGCTCGATAAACTCTAATTTTATTACCAAAAAGTAATGTATGACATTTTACATAAGAAATTGATATTCTTATTATTTCCGCTGTAGAACGTTTAATTTTGAAAAAATAGTTATAAAAAAATATTTAGGCCCGGCATGGCCAAGCGCGTAAGGCGTGCGACTCGTAATCCGAGGGTCGCGAGTTCGCGCCCGCGTCGCGCCAAACATGCTCGCCTTTTCAGCCGTGGGGGGGTTATAAAGTGACGGTCAATCCCACTATTCGTTGGTAAAAGAGTAGCCCAAGAGTTGGTGGTGGGTGGTGATGACTAGCTGCCTTCCCTCTGGTCTTACACTACTAAATTAGGGACGGCTCGCTGCAGTGGGCTAACAACCTACTCACTTAAATACCTGTTGAAGAATGCGCAAGCGATTGCGGCCCTATGTTCCTTGATGGAATCTAATGGTGAATGAATGAAAGAAATATTTACTACATACTACAGACAGGTCACTCATGGAAACTACATTCTGTGAAAACTCTTTCAACCCTGTTAGTTACTTTGGTTGACTCATCAAATCTGATGACGTATGAAACATGTGACATTGTCACCTGAGGCCATTAACACATTATAGCTTACTAACTGTTTAAAGTAAAATGTGGCCTACTACTTTGAAACTGTTTTAATGTAAATAATGCATTGTAAATTTACTTTATTGCAAGTACATTTTATTACGATTCAAACATATATCATTTAAATATTTATTGACAAATCAGAAATCCTATTTCAATATATTTTGAAAATTTTTGTTTAATATAAAGTGAACATGTTTTTAACAACTCTGTAACATGAAAGAGAACAGTATGGTTGACTAACTTACTGTAGAAGAGAACTACATTACTGACCTCTGGATTAGTTGTCTACATACTTCGATGATTCCAGCATGAGACCTCGAGGTTGTCATCAAATACGGATAGTTCAAAATGTTTCCTCTAACTAATGAAAACAGACACTACAGTTACAAGAGGTTCCACATTTTATACTTACTTACCATCAATTCTATCAAAGATTGCAAACTCATTCTGAGAGTTGATAACAATTGTGCCATCCCTAACAAACATGACACCATTAACTTCTTAATATACGAGGAAAGCTATGATATCAACTATCAGTGTGCTTGTCTTTGCTTTTCGGAACCTCAGCCACATACACAAATGATTTCAACACAAAACCTCAAGGCTGCCATCGAATAGAAGTTATATTTTTTTCTCCGTTGCTGATAAAAATAGACATTGCAGCATCAAATGTACACATTAATGAACTGAATTGTGAATTTTAACTCCATGACTTCTGTATAGACAACCTCGCTCTCGTCATATCTTGTTTCAGAAATAAACCAACTTCAAGAAATTATTTGAAATTTCTCAAGAACTTTCCTAAATATATATACACCGTTGGCCAAAATTTTAAGGCCAATAAACATAAAGAAAAAATATCTATCTTGCGCTGTTAGACTCAACCACTTATTTGAGTAAAACTTCGAAAGATGAAAATAAGAAAAGGGAAAATCAAAATAAAAAACTTTTTAGCATTTAATAGGGAAAATGTGAACTCTATGAAATTAGCCTAAATACTTGCTGGACCATGCTGAAACGAAGCGTTAATCGGTAAACACGTAATGAAAGCTAGTCACTTGTATTCAAGCATTAGCGTTGTCAACATCTCCCACTAACATCTCCTGTGTTGCATTGGGTAAAAACATGGCAAAGGCTAAAAAGTTGACAGAGTTTGAACGTGGCAGAATTGTCGAGCTGCAAAAGCAAGGTCTCTCTCAACGTGCCATCGCTGGTGAGATTGGGCGTAGTAAAACTGCTGTTGCAAATTTCTCAAAAGATCCTGAGTGATACGGAACGAGAATTTTAAGTGATCGGCCCAAGAAAATTTCGCCTGACGTTGAGCAGAGGATCCGACGGGTTGTCCGGCAAGACACCAGCTGATCGACGAACCAGATTAAGGCCCTTACGGACGCAGAATACAGCTCAAGAACAATAAGATGGCATCTACGAGAGAAAGGCTTTAAAAATCGTAGAAGTCTTCAAAGGCCACGCCTCCTTCGCACACCACGAAACAGCTCCGTTAAACTTTCCTGAGAAGCACCAAACATGAAACATAGAAAAGTGGAAGAAGGTTTTGTTCTCTGATGAGAAAAAATTTAACCTGGATGGTCCAGATGGCTTCCAACGTTACCGGCACAATAAGTATATCCCACCGGAGACATTTTCTACACGACACAGTGGAGGAGGTTCCATCATGATATGGGGTGCTTTCTCCTTCCAAGGAACAATGGAGCTTAAGGTTATACAGGGGCGTCAAACAGCAGCTGGCTACTTTGGCATGTTGGAGAGAGCATTCTTATTGACTGAAGGTCCTCGCTTGTGTAGAAAGTGACTGGATCTTTCAGCAGGACAATGCTGCAATCCACAATGCCCGCAGGACAAAGGACTTTTTCATGGCGATTAACGTGAATATTTTGGACCATCCAGCGTGTTCGCCCGAACTGAACCCCATTGGAAATGTTTGGGGTGGATGGCAAGGGAAGTCTGTGGAAATGGACGTAAATTCCAAACAGTGCATGATCTTCGTGAAACCATCTTCACCACTTAGAATACCATTCCAGCCAGCCTTCTGCGAACGCTTATATCGACCATGCCAAAGCGAATGTTTGCAGTTATTCGCAATGACGGCCGTGCAACTCACTACTGAGACCTCTTGTTGGGCGTTTCCTACCCTGTTTAGGAGTTCTTTTTGGTATGGTCTTAAACTTTTGACCAGTTAGTATTTAGGCTAATTTCATAGTGTTCACATTTTCCCTATTAAATGCTAAAAAGTGTTTTTTTATTTTCCCTTTTCTAATTTTCATCTTTCGAAGCTCTACTCAAATAAGTGGTTGAGTTTAACAACGCAAAATGCATATTTTTTCTTTATGTTCATTGGCCTTAAGATTTTGGTCAACAGTGTATTTTCAAAAAAATAAAATATTTAATTTTCATTTTTTCTACTATTTCTAATAAAATTCCATTATTTGCACTCGGGTTCTGAATAGTTCAAGTGCAAGGAGACTTAAGTGTAGCAAACGTACTTCTTATTTTGGTTGGAAAGTATATCCTGTAACAATAAGCACTGTACAGTAAACGTGATTGATTTATAAAACGATTTAATGTGAATGAAACTAAATATTTTTCTTGTGAACCATGTCATTTCTCATAAGAAATGATACAAGCAACAAATTGGAATATTTTTTCAAGAACTTTCTTTATTCAGAGTTATCAGAGTTATTTTACAGATTTTATTTGTTCTTCAAATAATCAAAGGTAGGATGGGATGCATACACATTGTTTTTTATAAAACTTATACAAAATTGCCTTCTTCTAATTTCAAGTTTTGTTAATAACTCTGACAACCCACAAATAAACTATTAATGCGTAGAAACGCTGTATATTTTATCCCACTATCATGGCGAGGTGGTTAAGATACTCGACTCATAATCCGAGGGTGGTAGGTTCAAATCCCCATCACACCAAACATACTCTCCCTTTCAGTCGTGGGGGCGTTATAATATGTCGGTCAATCCTACTATTCGTTGGTAAAAGAGTAGCCCAAAAGTTGGTGGTGGGCGGTGATGACTAGCTGTCTTCCCTCTCGTCTTACACTGCTAAATTAGGGACGGCTAGAGCAGATAGCCGTCGAGTAGCTAAGTGCAAAATTCAAAAACAAACTGTTGTAAGCGTTTCATTTCCATAATAGAATATGCATCACCTGCCTGGATTAACATAGCACCCACACATTTACAGACACTTCAATGAATACAAAATTCAGTTCTAACTTCGGCATATAAAGTACCACGTAGCACTTCATCCACATTCATGCACAAGTATGCAAATATAGACACAATATCTGAAAGACTCTTGCATAATTCTCTAAAATATTTCAATAAGAATTGGCATAAGAATGATTTAATGTGTGATCTAGACAGATACCACGTACATGATGTAAATAGTCCTAAATACCTCTCCCCTTTTAACATGTATTTAAGGAATGTTGCACAAGCTGGCCACCTTGCACAAGACACTTAATCCTTGTTTTTCTTTTATTGATCCTAAATTTTCTCTTAATTATTATTATTATTATTTTTTAAATTTTATTGTTACTACTAGTAGTAGTAGCATTTTCTCCATGGAGAAAAGCAACATAAGAAGAAAAAGGAGAAAAATACAAAAAAGTATATATATATATGAAAAATACAAAAAAAATCAAAATGAAAATTAAAAAGGAAAAAAATACAGAAAATATATTAAAAAAAGGAAGAAATAATTAAAAGAAAAAAAACTTTTCTTGTGCGTCATTATTATGACTATTATGGACTGTGCCCTGAAATGGGCCTGAGTACGATGTTATACTTTTACTCTGGCCCAAAGCTATTATAAAACAAATCCCTGAACGACAGACGCTATCAACGTTCGGGAGGGAGGAAGAGGTCTAATGTACATGATGTAAATAGTACATACCCTCCTGGGTATTTAACATCAATACCCAAATACCCACTCAGCGAGACTCGAACTCATTTCCGGCGTAATGTAACCGATGGCGAGAGTGTTTGTGAAAAGGTGTTAGAGATATTTTAAAATAGCTAAGTGTATGTGTATTTTGAAAAAAAAAAAAAACACGCTTAGGTGTTTAATTAAAATAAAATAAAGATAACACCTGGAGAGTAATTGAAAAAGATATGTTGCACCAATCAATTTTAAAAAACCAGCTTTGATATTTCATGAAAAAATAAGTGAAGAATAAAGTTTGTTTGTTTTTCTGACAACTAATGAACGGAGATCACTGATTCCTGTAGCTGGATTAATTCTGAAAGGTTGAACAGCGTTTAGATTAGCAATCCAATAAGTTTATTTTATTTCTTTATCTGCCTTAGTTTGGAATCCTGTTTCAATGCCAGTGAGAGTAACATCGTTAATGGAGTGACCGTGTTAATTGAAGTGTTGAGAACAGGGAAATCTTTTTCGGTGTTAATAGAATATTTATGATTATTAAAACTTTCTCTTAGAGTTGCTTGTGTATGTCCTACGTATTATTGTTTTCATTTTTTACACTGTATAAGATAAATGGCATTTTTTGTTTCACAAGTGATTTATTTAGATATTTTAAAATTTCTTTGATTATTCTTGTCGGAAAATGAGTCAGTGGTTTTTAAGAATTTGCAGGTTTGACAACGGGCTTTACTGCATGGACAAGAAATATTTTTGGGTGGGATGTGGTTTATTTTTGTGTGAACAAGGATATCTTTTAGAGTTCTCCTTTTTCGGAAGGAGCCAACGGGAAGTTTAGGAAATATTTGTTTAAGATGAATGTCGAGATGTAGTAGATAAAATTTTTTTTTTTTTCAGAATTCGTGAAACATTTCTGTGTTTAAACTGATAGGTAATGACAAGAGGAGTTATATTTGAAAGTTTAGTATTATTCTGATTTAGGATGTTTTTCCGCCGAGTGTTGTCAGTCATTTTAATTTGCTTGTTAATTTCGGTATTTTTATACCCTCTTTGTAACATGATTTGTTTTAGATCTTTAGTGTGTTTTCTGTAGTCTGTTTCATCTGAGCATATTTTCTTTATTTTAAGAGTTTGACTGTAGGTAATGTTACGTTTAGTGTGAGAGGGTGACAACGTTTATAGTGATGATATTGTGGTCTGTCTGTAGGTTTTTTGCACAAGTCAGTTTGTAAAGTTCCACTTTTTCAAGGAGATCTGTTGCCATTTGTTGCAGAAGTTATTATCATGTGCTCCTATTGTTATCGGTGCTTCTAATGTGAGAGATTAAGGTATGTTTCTGTTTTTTTTATGTTACGTACCAGTGACTTGGCATGTTGATAATATTTTGTGCGTTTCTCAGTAAGTTTATTAAGTTTCTGAAATAGAAGTTTTCTGTTGTAATTGAATAGTTCTTCGCTTGGTTCCTGCTGAATGTTGACAGGTATTGGTGGCATTGGTGTAAGGGAAGTAAGAGGAAAATAACTATCTTTTTCAGAGTGTGGAGTGCATTGCTGGTCGTTCTGAGTGTTTATGCTAACAGAGGAAAGACAATTGAGTCCTATGAAGGTAGTTTTACAAGCGTTTGGTCGACTGGTAAAAACTGTAGTATGAAACGTGTGAGGTTTAAACTGGTAGTAATTTGGTGTGGTTTTGGAGATAAGGGAGTGGAAGAGTTCATGGGTAAACCAGAACGAACAACAGAAGCATAAGAAAACCGAATGTTGCTAGTTGTGGAATGTGATGTTTTGAAGGAAGTGTGATTTGTGTTTAGTCCTCTAGCAGAACTTGAAGGATCACTGTAAGAGAATTAATGAGTTTTTGATAGCATAGATTGCGTGATAGGGGTGTTATTGTGAGATTTGGTAGCTTCTGAGACATGGAGAGATGTAGGATTTGGACAGGGAAGAGTAGAATGACTATTAGAAGTAGGAATAGGAAATGATTGGGGTGGCTTAGAAGAGAAAGATAAGACTGGGAGAATGCTATGGGAAATAAAATTATTTGAAGTTTGAGGCCAAGGTAAAAATGCCAGAGAAATTTAGGTGAAGTTTATCTCGTCTTAGAAAATAAATGAACGTATTAGGGTTGTGTGGTTGATGAAGAAAAGTTGGGGGTTGAGTCTGCATAACTATTTGGTTAATTTATTTAATTCGTTAAAATGTTAAATTTTGTTTTTGAATTGTTTAATTATTGTGTTGTTTGTGTGTTGTAATCAGTGAAAGTGTGTGTTTCCATGTCTGTATATTATACTAGAAATAGCCAGTGTAGCTGGAGATATGTGTTATTGCGTTTTCAAGTTCTGAAAATCAGTCTTATCGGATTGTTCAAGGCCGTTGGTACCAAAGTGAATTATAAGAAATTGGACACATTCGGGAAGAGAACTGGTCATACTATGGCATCGTTGATTTTAGCTCCGGTGATGGATTTTGACAGGATGTGGTGTCCATTAATAAAGATCAAGTGTTAGTGTAAGTTCTTAAGAATTGAATCATCTATAATACCTACATTAGCTTGTAAATGTATCCATACATTCAGAAGTTGTATGTGGGTGTGTTCCCATAGCAAAGCCACATCGGGCTATCTGCTGAGTCCACCGAGATGAATTGAGCCCCTGATTGTAGCGTTGTAACTTCGTAACTGGTACGGCTGTACTAGTGGGGAGCCACTCAGAAATTATAAAAATATATCTAATTGTTAGTTTAGTTAACTTTGAGACATTTCTATATTGTTGTTTGAATTAAATCAAAAGTACTTTTAAAAATTTTCAGCAGATTGTATTGTTTAAAAATTTCTTTTAGTGCTTCTTTATTTGTTCCAACGGTACACCACAAGTGACAGTATAATTCCGAAGTCAAGGAGTGTGTGTGTTTGTGTGTTTTCTTATAGCAAAGCCACATGGGGCTATTTGCTGAGCTCACCGAGGGGAATCGAACCCCTGATTTTAGCGTTGTAAATCCGTAGACTTACCGCTGTACTAGCGGGGAACCCAAAGACAATCAAATAATATACATTTTGAAAACTCGAAAACCTGTATTATGATGCCTGGCCCGGCACAATCAGGTGGTTAAGGTACTCGACTCGTAATATGAGGGTCGCGGATTCGAATTCCCGTCATACCAAACATGCTTAACCTTTCAGCCGTGAGGGTGTTATAATGTGACGGTCAATCCCACTATACGTTGGTAAAATAGTAGCCCAAGATCCAAAACTACTTGCTTTCCCTCTAGTCTTACACTATAAAATTAGGGACGACTAGTGCAGATAGCCCTCGTGTAGCTTTGCGCGAAATTCAAACCAAACAAACAAACAAACCATTATGATGCCTAAGTAATGAATGATACGTAAAAAATGTCATGTACTTAATAAGATCATGTAGCATTTATATATTTTATATACATTGCTAGACATTATATAACTTTTATAACATCCAATTTTATTATTTCATTAAGATATAAACCAGAAAGTCTAGCCCACTTGCCACGCCCTCCTATCACCAAATGTCAATAATTCTTTTTGAGTGGATTTTAAGCTTATTGGATTTCTTGTACAGATAAGTTTGCTCTTAACTTTGTACGAGCTATTTGTGCACCAAACACCTATTGGTAGTTTATGAGGTTATATCGACCAGTGAAAAATATATTTAAAAGGCTGTGAAAAACAGAGCCTTCCTGTTTTATTAATATATATTTGGGACTTTTCTATACATTTTATTTGAAATAACATATCTTTAACGGTACCCTAATTTGATCAACTGACTTTTATGGTCACCTTGTTTTTCCAAACCAAGACGAAAAAGTACAACAGAATGCACAGTATAAGAAAAGAAAGTGTTAAAACTTATGCCCACTAAAGTTTACGTGTTTGCAATACCATAACGAATCTGACATAATTTTTTGTTCGGTGTGCGAGAAATGCGCAGAAAAGACTCAAGGAAATTAAAACAAATTACAAATGGGCCTTACATGATGGTGCTAATGAAATAATAAAACTTAAGTCAGTGCCAGTGCCATGAAAAAAAAATGTGTAAAAAATTTAGCTCGTGAAATGTTACGCCAATGTAGATGGTAATATCATGAATACATCGTGAAAAAAACACACGTAACTTTTTCGTTAAGGTCATTTTCGAACGAAGACTGAAAAACTCGGGAAGAGTTTATTGGTTTTTACTGAAACAACCTAGCTGATGTTGTTACTTTTATAAAACTGTGGGGAATATGTTGATTGGGCTTGAACCCCTTTTATCTGATCTTTGAGGAGAGTTTAATGACGGAGCCAGTAACGTATCTTTTGCTACTTTAATTGAGATATAGGCCAAAATTAAAGAACAAGAACCAACAGCAAACTTTGTTCTCTGTTCTGACCATTCCCCTGATTTTCCACCCAGGATCCTTCAAAAGATAATCTAGCTTGAATGAATTTAGCAACTCTTTTGATGACTTTTTCTCAAAATGGCGTGGTTTTTCAAAGTTAATACGGTCTTCCTCGACCTACTTCATGTTACCTTGTGAAAGCCGGGGATCATTATCCTTTAGCAAAAGCTTATGCAAAAATTTAGAATCCAATTATGTTATTGTCCAACGTTTTGTGGAAAGTCGTAGTTTTCAAGAGGTATTGAGTAGCATTACACAATCACTTTTTCGGAAATAACTGAAGAGAAGACAGATAGTTTGTTCTTAGAAGACCTTACGCTTCCTATAAACCATAATAAACCAAAATGGTTCGAGGAAGAGAGCTATCTGCACATTTTGAGTAACCGCAAAGCCTATTTTTATCATATATATATATATGTATACCTCGGGATAACTGATGTTTGCAAATTAGTGATGATGAGAAACCCACTTAAAGTAAAAATGTATTCTCAAGGCGGCTGGTGTGGGTATTAGCACTTTAATTAAAATAAAGTACAAAACAATATTTCGACCTTCTTAGGTAATCTTCAGGTTAACAAAGAGAGAGTTTGCAACTGACCACTGCCAGGCACATGTTTTACAGACGAGTATGTAAATGGGTACGGGATTGTAAGCAGAGGCGTAGATCCTGGGGGGTATGGGGGGATACATCCTCCCTTCATTTTAGGTAGGGAGTATGGTGCATACAATTATCCCCCCTACAGTTTGGTCTGTTGAATTGTTTTATCGCATCACAGGCCTACAAATTGTGTGTTTGTTCTTGTGATTCTCGTGTTCTTACCAATCGAATTACATAATTAGGCCTAGATGTAGGCTTTTTCAGTAGCCGAAATGTACATCTTTAATATAGGCGTGCTTCTAAGCTTAGATCGAAAAGTCAGTAGGCCTAAGTATACATGTAAGCACTATTACAGAATCTACCTAAGTCTTGTACGTAGTGTAAGATTAAGTAAATTTTTCACCACAACAGATTGAACATTAATCCATGAAATTTCAGATTATCACCGCTCTCTAATAAAGTGCTGGTGCTTTATGGTAAAAGAACAATATATTCTGTTATCATAGATAGTAAAAATATTGTATTGTCTTGTATAATTAGAACACAAAATGAGCGATTTCAACGGCCTGAAGCCTCTACTCGAATTGTATTGCTAGTTTTTGTTTAGGTATTTTTATTTAATAGACGTGCTTATAGACATTATATCACAACGTGTTTGCCTTTTGATGAGCTTTAACAGAAATATAATACATTTGTGATTGTTTAAGTATTTTTCGAGAAACTTGCAATAACTTGTGTTGTTACTAGCACACATTATTGTCCCAGCGATGCCCAGGCGGTCAGTCGGCTCGGTAGTGACTGTGAGGTTCACGAGTTCGACTTAAATACGTTGTACAGTTCAGTCCTACTTCCATTCTGTTCTATCTTCGTTCGTTGTACGTTAGAGTTTTTCAATAAAGACTGTATCTTAACCTGTTGAGTCATCTGGGAAACAGATTCCAATTATGACAAGCAAGCGTCTGAAACTTTCCGATATTAGACAATTCTGCAAGCCAGTTACAAGTAGTACAAGTGACAATGCAGATGCAGATAAATAATCCAACAACCTCAAGCAAAGGAATAGAAACTTACCATACAGAGGAATTACCATGTTCATCAGAGGACGAGTCTGAAAATGCTTGTGCAACTATTGCACATCATGAACCATCAGATAGTTGTGAAACAAGTTTGTGCAGTAATGAAAAATCTGACACTCCACAAATACAGTGTGAAAAGCCATATCATCCAGACATACAACAAATACCACGACAGAAAGTAAATTCTCAAAATATCAACTTCCAAGGCAAGTGGTTTGATGAGTTCCCATGGCTGCACTTCGACAATCAGACTCAAAAAGTCATATGCTTTCATTGTGCCAAGGCGGAAAAGAGAGACCTTTTTACAGGGAAATTGGAGAGGCCAGTGGAGTATACATTCATATTAACCGGTTTTTGCAACTGGAAAAAGAAAAAACAGAAATTCAACGAACACCAATCCTCCTCTCAGCACGGATTCGCTATATCTCCAGAAGGTTCACTTGATGTGACTCCAGTGACTGTCCAGCTACATGATGGAGAAAAGAAGCACCAGGAAGAATGCAAAAGAAGTCTAGCCAAAATATTCAGAAGTTTACGTTTCTTACTGCGTCAAGGTTTAGCATTACGTGGACACTATGATACGGAGGGGAACTGTAGTTAATGAAGCTCCAGGAAGAGGAAGATCCTGAGTTGACGGCCTACTTGTCAAAGAAAACCACATTCACATCACCCCAGGCTCAGAATGAAATAATGGAGAAATTCAACAATCAAATATTGAAGAACATAGCACATGAAGTGCAGCAAAGTGAAATCTTTGCATCAATGGTTGATGGCACTCAAGATGTTACAGGTAACGAACAGGAAGCAATATGTGTACGATACGTAGATGAGAACCTTGACGTCCATGACACATTTCTTGTTTTGCACAGTGTTTCCAATACAACTGGTGAAACAATATCCTCGACTATACTTGATGTACTGACTAGACTCAATTTACCACTGTCAGGATTAAGAGCACAAACTTATGATGGAACTGCTAATATGAGTGGTGCGTACAGTGGATGCCAGGCAAAAATAAAAGAGAAGCAACCGTCAGCTTTGTTTTTCACTGCGGAGCACACAAGGCTAATTTAATAATGCAACATGCAGTTGAATCTTGTGAATGTGTTCGAGATTCTATCCAGTGGGTACATGAACTTGGTGTCTTGATTCAGAGCTCAGGTAAATACAAGACAATTTTTGAAAATATTGTATTGTCAGACAGCCACAATGGTACAGTTAAATACATCGGCCCAATGTGTCCAACACGCTGCTTGTGCCGCCTATCCGCAATTACATGTGCTAATGATCACTACAGTGACATTGTTGATTCTTTGTCTGAATTAGGAAATGAAAAATCAGATGTAGCAGTAAAAGCACGAGAGCTGCTGGACAGATTTGATAAAGAAAAGACAGTTTTTTGGATTTTTGATGGCTCAGCATCCATTAGCTGCATTAGAGGAACTAAACCGTGCATTCCAAGCAAAATCAGCGACAGTATCTGGCATGATTGAAGCATCTGCAATGACAGTTGAGCAATTGCGGGTATTGCGAACAGAGGAAAATTACAACAAGATATTTGATGAAGCTGAGAAAAAGGTAACTTCCCTAGATCTTGTGCCTATTGAACTACCACGCATTCGCAGACCCCCCCAGAAGGATCACAGGCGATGGATCAGCACACCATTCTGCAATAGCTAGAGATTACTACAGAAGCCAATATTTCGAATTTGTGGACACAGTCATAGAACATCTGACCACTAGATTCAATGCAGACAACAATGACTTGAGGCAGTATCTGGCACTTGAGAACATGATCACATCTGGCAAGATTGACAACTCGGTTATAAACTTCTATCCAGAAATCTCTGCATAACGACTCGAGTTTCAGTTGCCCATGTTTAAAGGAACAACAGAAGCAGTATTTCTGAAAGGTGCGAAGAATGCTTACTGTAAAATGCATGAAACAAGTCAGCAGATGTTTAGTGAAGTGTTTCTTCTCATGAAAATTTTGCTTGTGTGTCCAGTATACAGCTGCGAATGTGAACGCAGCATTTTTGCATTAAGACGGTTGAAGACGTGGTTAAGGTCAACTATGTTTCAGTGCCGCCTCAACCATGTGGCAGTTTGTCACACTCACAAAGATGAGGTCGACAAGAAAAAGCTTATGAAAGAATTCATAAACAGATCATCACAAAGGAGGTCTACGTTTGGGAACATGTAGACTAGATGACTAAATGAATCTTACTTCAATGAAAAGTATGGATAATTATGTGCTACATTGTATTGATGTGTAATTTTCAAGAATTCACAAAGACATTTTAATTATTTATCAAACAACATAAACAGTTTTTCAATAGATATAAACTTATCAAGGGTAATTACTAATTTCATTAATATTTGAAATCGTAATTCATGCAATGAAAGTTATTAGTAACCTTACCAAGTATAATGGCCATCTTTTATACTGTGCAGTGTGCAGGAATAAACTCATGTGGCAGTTAATTTGTGACACATTTGTCTTTATTCTATTAACATTTTGAAAACTGTTCACAACACCTCACTTATACAAACCTACATGGAAACCTTGAAGTATCGTAGCAACAAGATTACTCTGTGATTGCATGTTTACAGCTTTCAGGTTCACGTAATCAGATATTACCAATTTGCAAATTGAACAGTCCTCATAAGTGGTTGCAAAAATCACCCCCCTATCGGGTTAAAAAATCTACGCCCCTGTATAGTCCAGATACTGGTACAGATATGTAGATGACACGGTTGCGGGATTCAAATCTACAGAACACATACTTAATTTTTTCAATCACATTAACTCTATACATCCTAACATTAACTTCACATGTGAGCAGGAAGAAAGCAATCAAATATCATTTCTTAACCTCAAAATTACAAGAACCGACACACAATTCAAAACAGAAATCCACCGAAAAATCACCCATACTGGACTATACATTCCTTGGGACTCAGCACATGAAACAAAACAAAAACTCAACATACTAAGAAACCAAATAAACGCAGCCATAAAACTATGCTCACCAGATAAAATTAACGACGAATTAGACAAAATAAAACAATACTTCATCAACATCAATAAGTTTCCTCCACAAACCGTAGAAAACATTATACGCACACACCTAGACAGAAAGCAAAATCAACCAACTAAAGTAAATATATCTCACGAATCAAAAAATCATGAAACCATATACTGCTGTATACCATATATTCCTGACATCAGCAAACAAATAACCAACATTTGGCAAAAACTAGTAACAAAATATGACATTCCAGTTAATACCAAATTTATTCAAAAACCAGGCACAAAACTGAGGTCTATATTATGTAAAAACTACACTGACAAACACCACACAAACATTATTTACAAAATACAATGTGATAACTGCCACGACTTCTATATTGGAGAAACAAGTAGAAAAATGGAAACCAGATTCAAAGAACATAAAAAGTCACCTTCACACGTTTTCGAACACTGCAAGTCAAACAAACACAACATAACCCTAGAAAACACTCAAATACTAAATAAAGAAACAAACATAAACAAACGCAAAATTAAAGAAGCCTTACTTATACAACAACTTAAACTCAAAATAAACCAATATAAAGGAACGCCTTTATACCTATATTAATATAATAAAATAAATAAAATTATATATTCAAACATCTAATACCGCCCTCTACATTCCGACACTCAGTTACACAACCCCTTTTAAACATCGGATCAGTTTCCGGTCAGTTACCTCTTTCTTTGTGAACCTGACGATGATCAAAGAAGGTCGAAACGTTGTTCGCTCTTCTATGTAAAATATTTCCTCAACCCAAACGAGCCGTTTTTGCATATAAATTTCTCAACAAGTGGGTTTCTCGACATCACTGATTAGAATCGATTACTGTCTGCCCACTACGATTTTAGTAATGGGGTTTCATGGGGGCGTAAGAGGTGATGGTGCTATGAAAGCTTGTAAGTGTAGTAAGTGTTGGTAAAGTAAAAACGCATAGTTGAATTACGTAGCTTAGAGCCCAGTGCATAAAATTTAGCATGAAAGTAAAAATATCGATTCGATTTTAATCCTAAATTGCTTCTGAATTAAGCTTTTTTTGTTGTACCACAAACGTTTTTATTAAAACCAAATCTATTTCACTGCAGAGACTTTAAATTGAAAAATCTATGTAAAACAATTGTACTGTTTGTTGCATGTCCAAGTAACTACTTCGTAGGGTATGCATGGATCTTCATGAAAACCAAAATCGGTACAGAAGTTCTATGGGTCTACCGGAAGATACATACAAATTTTCAGTTTTGTATTTTGCGGTGTTTTTTTACTTCTACTTCACCTACTATCGATGAATTATCACCAGTTTTGGCATGAAGTTTTGTTGAGTTCATGTGGAGATACACACAAACTTTCGGTTTCACATATTATGTTTTGCAGTACTTATGGGCGTTTTTGAGTCGTTACAATTATGTATAAAGGAAGAAACTTTTTATATCATAACCTTTAATTAATCATTAATCTTAATTACTTCCACTCAGGAGAAGGGTACTTCAGCAACTCAAAAGATTTGTTTGCTTGTTTTGGAATTTCGCACAAAGCTACTCGAGGGCTATCTGTGCTAGCCGTCCCTAATTTTGCAGTGTAAGACTAGAGGGAAGGCAGCTAGTCATCACCACCCACCGCCAACTCTTGGGCTACTCTTTTACCAACGAATAGTGGGATTGACCGTCACATTATACGCCCCCACGGCTGGAAGGGCGAGCATGTTTAGCGCGATGAGGGCGCGCACCCGCGACCCTCAGACTACGAGTCGCACATCTTACGCGCTTGGCCATGCCGGGCCAACTCAAAAGATACTTTACAGTTTTGTTGACTTACATTTCATTTTATATTTCCAGTGTATAGACTAGTAACACTTTTAGGTTATCTTATTGTTCTTGGTCGCTTTTCTGCCTTATTGATTGCCTTAACTGCACTTTTCTGTCTTTTAATTAGTCCAGTTTGATTTCGCAAAATTTATTTACTTCAATTAGCTCTGAAATGTGAAATTATGGTATACTAAGGGGTTCTGTGGTCGTATTTGTTTCATCTGTGTGCTATTTATACAGCTATTAGATTACATACCTTTTTTTCTTGTTGTTGATAAAATTAGTTCACCATTTTCCATATTTCAGTGTAATTGTGCTACCTTTACGGTCTTATTCAGATAGGCATACACATTGTGTTCGACTCGCGAAGTACAGAAGTTACAGCTTGTATTTATACTACAATGGGCACTACTACTGTACTGTAACCGTAACGTAAGTTGTTTTGTGAAGTTTTTCGCGTCCTTATGTTGGCCTTTTTGTTTTTACTATTTTCAACTCGAAAACACATCAATAACCCCGTGCATCACGTTTTTATGACGTGGTATAACCTATAATTACACTAACTAGATCGTGTTCAGTAATTGTGCGAATTAGTAAGAAAAAATTGTCTAAGCTCTACAAATATACAATCCTGCCTTTTTATGAGGGTTCTTGCAAATTTTTCGTGGTTTGTACAATATCACAAGGCCATTTTTCCTGCATACAAGAGAGGTAGAATGTTTTCGATTTTGTGATGTTTACAGTAATCTTAGAAAGCACGTAAGACGATATTCTATGCTAAGTTAACTGTATGCATTGTAGAAAATACGTGATTTATGCAATTTGAGTTGCATGTTCAAAAGTAGAAATATGAAATTATTTTGTTTGAGTTTATTCTGCTTATTTTGTATTCTTGCCTTGCAAATCGCTGTCAGTTACCCAGTCTACAGTTGTAACTGATGTTTCACAGTCAAACCGCTTAAAATCTTAATATTAATACTCAACTAATATTAATAGTAACATAAATTGATTCGGGCATAGATCCCGTCACTTATACATTTTTTACTTTTATTGAAACGTTGTCTTAAGCAGTTAAAACTATGTATTAATGTGACCAACTTTTTTTTAAATATTAATTTTTCTTCTAATCTTAAAATTAAACAAAATAATTGTTAGAATCCATTACTTGACTACTATACTTTTATCCAGATAATTATTATTTTATCAAACATGGTAACATTTTGATGTTTGTATTCTGTTATGTAGATGTGATTTCTGTTTTCTTTAATATAAACTTATTTGCTTCTGTTAATACTGAAGAAATGTGTTTTAGGTAATTGTTTTTAGGTGTATCAAAACTATCACTTTAAGCATAACTGATCTGTAAATTATTTTGCTAATCAAAACTTTACAACCACACTAACAAATATCAATATAAAGTGTGTTTATTTTCTACACCAGTGTTTCTTAACCTTTATTGGGTTACAGACCTCTTTGAAAATCTAATTTTAAAGTTATACACCCCTTCCCCAGAAAAACAAAACACATAAACCCACATTTTCACAAAATAGTAGAGTAAAAATCAGTTGTTTTTTTTCCTTAGTTCGCTGCATGCTGAAGTCCTTCCATAGACTGTCTTATTCTAGAAAGTGTGATCTTTTGTTTTTTGGGTTATTTTTTGTTATTAAAATGAACACTTGTGAATTTATTTTTTAGTTTATACACAATGTATATGGACTATGGACTGAATGTGTAATGAGCAATTTTATTTTTCATGCTTTACAATTCTTGCAGCACTTAATTCTGCCTGAATTTAAAAGTGAACATTTCTTTCTTTTTAAGGGATTGACAAATTATTCTGTTACAGTTGGTCATCATCCATGTAATATCTCAATCCTAGAAAAAAGGTTGATGCTTCACAAATTAATTATAGTTATTTAAATTTAGGAAACTTGGTGATTGCTGTAGTGTGCAAGATTTTTGTTTGTGTTTTTAATGCAGAATGTTCATCATTGATGACAGTTACTTAAAAAATATATCATCTGTTTAACACTGAAGGATACAGATATGTTTTGTTATGCTTTCTTTCAAGTTTTCAGTTTGGTAATTTAGTTTAACCTCTTATTACTCTTTAAAATGGTCTTTGTCATTAAAGACTTGTTCTTGATTACAGCTTAGCTTACCACTCATTTTTATCTTTTTATTGTTGTTTCTTCCATTATTTTAAATATTTGCAGCATTATAGTATGTTACTTACCTTGTACTTTATTCTGTGATAGTTATTGCAGTCACTTCAAGGAACCACTAATATTATGAGACTACCAGTTTACATATAGTTAATAACCTTTGGTAGAAACAGTACAATTTACAAGTAATATAGGATATAGAACACAGAAATGTCATAAAAGTTTCTTTTGAAATAAGTCTGTCAATGAACTTAATTTTTTTTTTAAATAAGCAGTTGGAAAATAATTGTTCATTCACAACCAGAGGACACTCTTTTCTTCTTTTTTTTTGTATCTGGAATAGGACAGAATGACTTGCTGATAAAGGTAGCTATATAGGCTCATAAGAAAATAAATTGATGTACCATGTATGTTTAGATGATATGTTTGCTTAAAAGATGTCTAAAGTAAGGGATATTTGGTCACAACATTATATTCTAACTTCATTCTTTAGAGATATTAAAATTTGTAATCCTGATTGATGAAATTGATGGGGATATTTTGTAGCAACCCTTGTAGAATAATTTAGTTGAACTGTAGAACAGTATGACAGTAATATGTTAATATGAAGAGTGAAAAACTGTCTACACGTATACACATCCTTTTCCATTCAAAGTATTGGTCTTGGTTCTGTAACATTACTTATTAACCCCCATAGGAAATTAATATACTTGGTATGTTAATAAAAATTGTTTCTGAAATGCTCAATTTCCATTAACTATAATGATTATAAATTTTCTTAAATTTTTACTTTACTTGGAAAACATTGTGGTACCTTTATTTTATTTTATTCACAAGTGCCTAAAGTGTTCCTTATTATGACAAATAATACTATGTGTCAAAAACTGTAATAGTAATCCAGTCTAGCCATCTGGATTTTTATATATGTGTGTATGTGTTTGTGAAGTGTAATGGTTTAGATGAATAAAGTTACACTTCACCAAACCATATCTGAGCCCAGTAAATAACTATGAGCATAGATAAATGTTTTAAGAATGTAATCTTTATATGATATTAGTTTCTATCAACCAAAACATTGCTTTTTGAAAAGCATGCAAATCCTGAAAAGTCATTAAATTTTGAAATAAAAAAAAAAATCCAGACCTTGGTCTCTAAATTTGCTCAAGAAACATTGCTAGCTACAACTGAAATAATGGCAAACCAAACACATCTGGAGAAACTGGTTAGTTATTGCTGGAGCTGATAGAATGTCAAGGTAGATATTTAAAAGTTTTTATAACACTTCTACTTGAGCTTTTAAAGTATTGAAGAATCAGATGCAGATTGGAAGATATAAACATGTTTTAGTGGTAAGTTATACCTACTGGTAGTGGGTACCTGAAACTTTAGAAATGAAAAATTAAAAAGAAAGCTTTATAATCTTTAGCAACATTATTCAAGCCCACAGGAATGAAATAACACATGAAAGACTATCTGGAGTAATGCTTTATCTCTTAAAAACTTTAAAAGAAAAAATTATTCAATGAGGTGTGCAAGAAAATGTAGTAATAAATTAGCAGCAGTCATTTTAATCAACTTTCATCTGGTGACTTAGATATTTTAAAATGATTGAAATACTCTGTTGGATAAAAACCAAAAACTGTGTGCTATGTACTTTTAAAGAAATGTATTAATAAATTAGAAATAGTAATTTCAAATGAACTTCCAACAGTAATTTCAGTTCCTCAAAATGATACTGTGGGATTGGAGAGTGAGAATATCTAGAAATAATTGGAACTAGGATTATTCTTATGAACATATATCAAATTTCAGCAGCTAGAACCTATAATAAATGTAGTTTATTACATTTATATAAATTTTCTCTTGTCTCCAGAGGAGTTAGTTGTCTTTGAAGATAACCATACATGAAAATTAGTAGAAGAAAAGTGATCCCTACAATGTACAGAAGTTTAATAAAGTGGGAGATGAAGTTTTAAAAATATGACTTGACAAATGAAAGTATGTGAGAAGGAAATTAATTTCTTTTGTGTTATAGAACTATAACTAATTAAGAAAAATATAATAAAACAAGTTGGCAAGATCTTTAAACCTTCTCAGTACATATGTTAAACAATGTTTTTTGTGCTGGAGTTTGTTATTAAAATTTAGTTTGTGATTATTGAGTTTATGTACTGCCCAAGTCATTGTATTATAAAACAAGTTTGGGAATTTTGTAAATTAGTTGTTCTTCACTCCACACCTAAAAGATAAATTACTAAAGTACTGTTACCATAAGGTAACACAAAATTTACTGCATCCACCAAGTATGAAAACAATCAATTCCAAAGGCCATTCCATAAAATTGTCTAAGTTGAAGGTGACTCTAACCATGGTAGAGCTTGTATTTGTTTCCTGTTGTCTTGCCATTCTCACTGCTAAATAAAATTATGCACTGATGCTATAGTTCTTTTAATAATCTTGAAAACTTCACTAATTTTTTCAAGAGAAAATAAAATCAGAGACCCTACTCTGTCTACTTATGGCCACCCTTGTATCTCGGGTATCATACTAGTAATAATTCTTTGCACCTTTTTCAGCAATGTGATGTCTTTCTTAAGAAAAAGAAACAAAGCTAAATACAGTACTCTGAATGAGGCCCAATGAATGACCTATATTACAAAATAGTCTCTTTAGATGTGCACGATATTTCTGTAAGTACAACTCAGAATTGAGAATTAAGAGATTTATCAACTTAAACACCTAGACTCATTTCTTCCACAACACCTTTAGGGTTATTCCCATCACAATTGTATTTTTGATTTAGATAATGATAACTCACATACACCTTCTTCATTTGTTATAATTAAATGCCATTTATGTCATTTGACAATTCCTCAAATGAAACTGATCCATTTGTAAAGCAACAACATCCTACCAGCCAGTAAGTTTTAGGAGGACAGTGTATTTAAAAAAAAGTAAGCTAGATTTAATGAATAGTGAATTGTATGCAATATGATGATAAAATTTCTCATTCTTTCCTAAATACATAGTTATACTTTTAAAACTTTGTTATTTCAACTATTATTAATTCTACAAATAGCCTAATTGTGAACTAAATGTAATTGTAACCTATATTACCTTGTGAAATTATTCAAAGATACTTTACAGTTGACTTGGCCCACCACTATTAATCATTAAAATAACTGGGGAGGGGGAGGCAACAGCAGTGTAAAAGAACTGACAAGTAATCTCACAATTTATACTTATTCAAAGCCTTGTTTTCTAACATTTTAAACTAAAATAATTAACACTTTTGCCATTATCTATTACCATTTTATTATCTATTTGTTTTAGTGGTGTCTTTTTTTGCCAACATAAATTATTCAATGTATATTTCTGTTAGAAATCTTGAAGCAATATGTGGAATTAGTTTTTTTATGTACAGGCTGGGTTTTAGTTTCATGTGTCAGTTTCTTTAATTAATATATTTTTTGTATTTTATGTCTTCAGAATATTGTGATTGAAATGAATTAATAACACTGCTATTATGGAACAGCAGAATTTATTACAAGAGTTACAGGAACTCTCATCTTGTAAATACTTGGCAGCAAACATAAAATCTACAGAGAATGAAAGTTATTTGCTAGAGAAGAGGAATAGTCACAACTGGTTTCCCATGAAAGAAGAGAGAGATCTAGGCTATTGGAGTGATATAAAACCTGACTTGCATGTGTTTGTAGCAGAAGTGATACCAAGATTGTTTATAGGTTAGAGATTACATTGTATGTACCTTGCTTAATTTGACAGTTTTACTATATAAAGTTACATGTGCACATTTTTCTTAAATTGGCTACAGTTGTATCATTTTACCACTGATTAAACTTCAAACATAAATTGCCATGTTTTTATAAGTACTTCATTACTATGTGAATCTTTTAGTTCATAGTCATTTAATGTGAACTAAAACTTTTGTATTTGAAACATAAATCATTTTTGCTTTATTACACTGTAGTGTGAGATGCACATTGCATATATTTCTAAATTTTTTCTAATACTTTCAAAAATAAATATTCTATTTTAATTCACTCCCTGGTTCTTGCAGTCATGTTTTATGGCAGGCACATAATTTCATTGTGCACATAACAGGTTGATACTAAGATTATCCATTTCTCTACTTGCCTTTATGGAATGCTAAAATAATTACCACCATTCTTTTCATTAGTATATCAACAACAAAAATTGGAAAGTGTGCTATCTTATGTCATAATGTTAAGTTTTGTAAGCAGACTCCAAATTGAAAAAAAACCAAAAAACATCACTTGAAGGAGGCACATTTATGTTTTTGAACTGTTATATGTGTAATATGCGAGCATTTTATTAAGAATTTGTGTATTTTAACTCTTTGATATGCATACTTGTAATTTAAGCACTTAAAATATTTATATAACTTTCTTGTCTCACTGAGGCTACTCTGTATAATCCAGTGTTTATTCATGCCCAAAACATAGTAGTAGGTGCTATCTGCCAATATCTGGCTGAAAATGATTAAAAGTAGTGAAACAGAATGACTAAGTGTTAAAATCCTTTAATGTAGATATTGAATAAAAGTAGTTAATGGGTAACTAGTCCTGTGGTCAAGCATTTTAAAGAGGCTAAAACAACTGTGGATGGTAAACCTTGCTATCCTTTTTTTGAAACCCATGTCAATAAGTTACATGCTGATATTACTGTGAAGAACTGGTGTGAAAAGGGTTTAGTTAAAAATGTGAACTGAACTTTTTGTGGGAGGGTGCCAAAACAAAAGGCTTTTTTCAGGTCCAAAGATTTCTGTGGGCAGCATTGGATAGACCCATGCTAACAGAAGTAAGTAGCAAGGATAGTAAGCTAAAACAGGGCTTATTTGTATTCCAGTTTCTTCAAGAGACAATATAAAAATCCATTTATTTTTAGTGTGCAGAAGAAAAAAAAAGTACCCTCTTCCCTCAGATATGAGGTTTTATATTGTTTATACTTTATAGCATATTTTTAGTCATATATATGTATAAGGTTATCATTTTTAATTAGTTTGGCTAACAAATCATATTTCATTTATGTATTTTTAAAATGTGCAATTAGTAATGTAATAATTATTTTATCACTGTACAGGATCTCAGGATGTTGCTCAAGACCTAAATCTTCTGCACCAGATGAATGTAACACATATTTTAAATATAGCTACAGGAGTTCCAAACATGTTTGAGGAAGAATTTATCTATAAACGAATCAGCATTTTAGACCTTCCAGAAGCTAACATTCGGATATTTTTTGAAGGATGTTTTCAGTTCATTGATGATGGTTTGCAAGAGGGTGGGGTGCTGGTTCACTGTAATGCTGGCGTGTCTCGTTCAGCTACAATTATTATTGGTTATTTGATGAACAGAGAAAAATTGTGTCTTGATGAGGCTCTTGATAAAGTAAAAAGTGTAAGGCCTTTCATTAAGCCTAATGTTGGATTTATGGAACAGTTAAAACAATATGAAAAGGAATTGTCTAAAAATGATAATGATTAATTTGTAAGAGATAAAATCCATTCATTTGTGCTGAAATTCAGGGTTTCTATTATATGAAAGGTTAGTTTATAATTATTGTATATAATTTCATGAAAATTGCACACACACACACACACACACACACACCTATAATAAACAATTTAATATTTTAAATATATTGCCTGTAATGATAATCCATTATCAAAAGAAGAAAGAGTATTTTTATTATTTTAGTCTAGTATAAAAGTTCATTATACAATGTGTGGTTTATGTAGTCAGTGTAAATCTTAACAGAAGGTATCTTGCTGATGATTGTTTTCAACAAGAAGTCAGTTTTTCGTAGCAGGAAAATAAGCCTAGATTGATCTTTTAAATAGTTTTGTAGTATTTTACTAAATATTTGTATTCTAACTATATTTTTGTGTGTATATACACACATTTTATAATATATTATATTTCTGTAATAGTACCTTGAATGTCATACTTTTATAACATCTTTGTTGTGTGAATATATTGCAGTAATTAGCAAAAATCAAATCTCGTAAGAACAGTCTCTAACAAATGTGTTTATTGTTAGTTAGTTTATACCCTGTGTTTTATCTGCTGTCTTCAGGGAGCTCTGCAAAAGATTGTTTGAATTGAATCAGCAAAGTGTGAATGGTTTCAAGAAGGGTATCCAGGATGTGTTACTTTTCTGCTACATTAACAGGAAGTCATCAGTTAGTTGTTTACAGAAGTTTTTTTTTTTATTTCATAGGTCTTCATTATTTAATTTTTGTCAGTTTTTCACGTGATGGGCTACTGTAGATTAATCAATATTAGTCTTGTTTAGCACAGATAGCCCTCGTGTAGCTTTGTGCAAAATTCAGAAAACAGTTTTGTTTGTTTATGCTTCGTAATTGTAACTTTTTTTTTTCTTTTTTGGGTGTTTGGCTGTTTTGACATAAATACTAACTGCAATTACACTGTACTGAGGTTTCTTAAGACTTGCTTATGCTGTTTTATATCTTTTGCATGATTTCAGAGAGACTTTTAAACTAATATGGCTTTGTTTGTTACTATTTTTATTCCTGCTTCATCCTTAGTTTTTTCTTATTTACTGATTTAACAAATGTTCAGATTATATTCAAACAGTGAATAGAAAAGAAACATTCACAATATTCCTTATGCTTACAGAATCCAATAATTAGAAGAAACCAAAAAGTCTGAAATCTAGAAGCATAACAGATACATGAAACTAATGTACATCTGTCTGTAATATCCCATCATGCTGAAGAAGGTTGTCTAATAAAACTGAATAATGCTAAAGTATGAATCATGCATTAGAAAGACAAAAGCCCTCTGCATTAAAACAAGTAAATACATTCAAACAACCGAGCATAGAAGTCAGTTAAGCCTGGGTGTGTTAATTGAATACATTAAATAGCTAGTTGATTATGTTCCTATAAGGTAAGAGCCAATTGAACAAGTGAAAAGCACACCTGGCTTTCTAACAAAAGTACTCATGGCTGTATTCCAACTTTCCACACTATATATCCCTTCTCAGGACTCTCTTAAAGAAAGCAGTAGAGTAGCAGCCAAATGTAGGATATAAGCAGACTGATAATGTCTAGTGAGAATTTTTAATTAACTAATTATACCTAGGTGGTTCTATAGGATACATATCATGGTAATGGTTGCCATAGTGTTACTGTACTTATGCAAGTTTTTATATCAATCCTTTAACTGTATATTGAGAATCAAAATCTGTAATATATGTAGGTTAGACTGGGGTGAATTAAAGTTTTTGTGCAAGATGTTATTTATAACATAGTTTTTGTTTGTAATATGATGGCACTTGATGCAAATGAACTGTTTTGTAATCAGTGCAAGAGAAGGGGAAATGTGGATTACTTGACCAGTGTAAAAACTTTCTAAAGATTTAGATGAAAACAATGGTTTAATTGGAATTAACAAAAACCTTTTGATATGCATTTTTTTTACAAAACCATTATTTGGGATAGTACTTAATTTCAAAATGTTCTTATTTTAATTGGCACATCAAAATAATTGTTAGGTTGATCAAAAATCACATCCTCTTTTATAAAGATGGAATGAGCTTTAAGTGAATGTTGAAGTGTATAATAATTATATAATGTTCTGACATGATTTTATTTAGGTTGTGTTCTTATTTGTATTAAAACTTTTAATAATGTATTAACTGAAGAATATTTTATTAGTAGAAAAATGTAATCACTGCCATGTAGTAGTGAATATGCCATGCCTGATGTTATTTGGGAACAACTACAAAGTTTAATGTTTATGTACTGAACTTGGTTGTAGTGTTTATTAAAGATGTTCTACCTTGTTTAATGATTACTTTAACAAAATTATATCACTGGGTGTTTTTTTATTATTTTCTGGTAGTAAACTGTTGGCAGAATATTGATTACATTTAATTTCAAACTTAAGTTTTACTTTTAAAAGATTAATATGCAAAAAATTTAGTTTATTTTGCTATATTTCATCCATCCTTAAAGAAACTACTCTTAATGTAGCATTAAACCAACTCCAAATTAACTGATAAATCTTTGCTAACTAGAAGTGTTTATAAAATCCTTTATTTATAATTAAGGGTAACTATTTATTTTTGTCAATACAATAATGATGCTGTTTGAAGTTAACTTTTGAGGTGAGAGAAAATGTATTCTAGTCTTGAATTAGGTTAGCAACATGCAGTATAATTATTGGTGGCTAGAAGTCACTAGTGTGATCAATATAAATTTGGTTACTGCTATATTAATGATGGTACATATTTTCAAGAAAACTAGATTTATTTAGTAATTATAATCATGGTATTGACTAAAACATCCTGACTGTTTTATAATTTAAAAATTCTAAGTATGTTTTTGTGAAGTTTTGTGAGAAGAAACTTTAATGTTCATAACTTACTGACAAATACTCTGACATACCTTTTTTTTTTTCTACAACGTTCTTTTACATTGGAATACTAAATTGTTCTGTAACTGTATCTTATTGGTTAGTTCATTATCGATCTATAATTTGCCTTAAGTAATGAAATATTTTAGTTTCTTCCTTTTGGGGGGGGGGGAGGGTAGTTTGTAATTTCTTAATTTTTCATTAGTAAAACTACTTATAATAGTACATGTGGAAGTGTACTTACTGAACCTATCTTACCAAAATCACTAACTATATAACATACCAAATCAGGATATCAAATTTTTTGTCTGAGGTTTGCCGGTTTGAGGACATACCAAAAACAAAAGGTGCATTTGAAACAATTAGAAAACAAAAATTCAGTGTTGAATTTACTTAACCATTTATAGCCTAAAATGAGAATAATTCTAGGAAACGTATATTGACAACAGATGTGGATGAACCCCAGTGCATTATAAGCTTATAATCACACCAGCCTTGACAATGTATTTCAGCACTCATTATTTAAGTATCTGCAACAAGTCTGTCACTTATTGTCAAAATTTATCTTGGACACTGATTTATGTTTAATATAATATAAAGCTACTTAATGGTTTATTTTAAAATAGCTTGAAATAGATTTGTGTTCATGTGATTAAACAGAATAATTAGCTACTTCTAAAGATGCTCAGGACTATCTGAGGTAGCTTTTAGAAAAATTCCATTTGTTTTATATTAATTTTATCACATTGCCTATTTTGTAGACATAATTCAAACAGTTTATATTTGTATTTTGTAGTAGAAAATGTTACTTATGCTTAAAGATTTTTATATTGTAAACACATGAATTCTTGACTTAAGTACACTTAGATCAAGACAATAAAATACTAGGGGGTGAAATATCTTATTTAGGTGCTATACAGAATATAGGTGAGTTACAATGAATGTTACAAGTAAAATAACTAAAAATGTAGCATTTTTCTCAAGTTCTATAGTTATGTATAAAACCAACACTGGAGTCATTAATTCTCCTTTAAGTCTTAAAATAATAAGTTCTAACCTTTTACTGTTATTGAATTTGATAATAACCTGAGTTGTTTCTGTGTTAAAATGAATACTCTGTAAAAACTCAAATAACAGACATCTAAAGAAGAATTTTTGGAGTTAACTACAAAAGTTTTCTCTCTAAGGATACAGATCAGATGATATTTATTGTTAACATTTCTCTAAAGGAGGCAATGAAGATGTTATCTATAAATAAATTAAAGGAAATAGGTGGTAGTTGTTTACATTATGATTACTGGACAAGCAAAAGTCAATTTTATGGGAGATCCCTTCTATTAATTATAGTTAGCTACAGGATGGTGATGCATAAGATTCATGGTCTTTCTTGGTGTTGATTTTTTATAACACTGAGGTAACAGCAGAATTTTAAGTACAGTATTTCAGTAGAGTTTGTGGAACTACATGGAATACTACAGAATACTTAAGTTTTAATCATTGTATACATTAAATTTAATATTTACAAACATAGTACAAATATTTATTTTTGTCCTCTGCTATCAAATATTTGTAAGATTTTCATTAAAAAGTTCTCATATTGAACAAATCTGGTAGAAAACTAACTGGAACTCTTCCACTCCACCTATCATGTGAAGCATACTGTTGCCAGTTTTTGGTGGTAAATTTATAATAAAAATTATTTTGCATCAGTGATAGTGAGAATGGTTGAATAATACCAACAGAAACTTAATTTTTCTTAAAATGTGTGTGAATAAACTTTTATTTCTTGACTCAGTTTTATTAACACTTTAGCATCACAGTACTAATATCTTATAAATAAATTTAATTTCAACATGCTAGGAAGGAATGTATAGTTCATATGTTAATATTATTTAGATCAGTGTTTTCTAACCTCTAGCACACATTTAAAATAAAAATAACAGGTAGAGAAAATGATTTTAATGTGAAGGAGGGGACATAATTCAAAGTTTGGAAAAACTGGTTTAGACAAAAACTAATTTTACTGTAACTTTACATTCTAATTTACTTTTATATACTGAATAAATATATACAACAGTAGCATGACTGTAAATGCCTCTTTTCAAAAGCATGTAATGAAGAGGCCTTTGTTTGGAAAAGATGTTAAAAATACAGTGAACATCAAAATGATTTTTAAATTAAATAAACCCTAGGTTATAGTACTGATATAGGTATGTTACAGTTTTAAACTTCATACATCACCATCAAACTGATAGTAAATGTTCCTATAAAAACAATACACCACCGTTCAGTGCAGTCAGCATTAAGTTTCTTTAAATTGTGCCCAATGTAACAATGTGAAGCTATGATATAGTAATTGCACTTTAATATATTTCACACATTAATTGAAAAGAAAGATGTCCAAGATAAATACTTTACACACTTAGATTTTTATCTTAAACCTTGGAACACATTTTGAACACTTTCTTGAATTTAAGTTTTTTTACTCAAAATGCAAATTTATAGCAGATTTTACAATTACATTTAAAAACAATTATACCTGAGTAATTTTCTAAAATTAGCTTTAATTTTTCTATGCATGTATGTTGTACTTACTTGTATTGTTTTTTATGTGTTTATTATTTTCTGTCTTGGGGGAAATCTTGAAGTTTGAACATAGCAGATACACCACAGCTGTTGCAGACATTTTGGTGATGTAGAAGCACCAACTAAGAGAACTACTTCAGAGACAGGGACAAAGTTTCTTGCAATAAATACTGTTCGTGATCAGTGAAAGGCAAACTGGTAGCAGTGCTAAAAATGTAGGAACAATGAGAAACACATCACCCATAGACTGAAGACCATCTGAAGAGACAAACAATTCATAAAACGTTTGTTTGCCACATTCGTTGGACTGAATTACATGCATTCCCTTTACAAATCCATACATAATGTGAACTAACTCCAGAGCAAAAATGCAAACTGGATTTTAGCAGGTGTTTTTTTCTCTAAAACAGTGATGAGTGATGGAGATTTTCTAAAAAAGTAATGAATGTCATGCTCATTTGTCAAGAATTATAAATAGTTCTAAGGAACTAAGAATCATTGCAATAATGCAGTAGAGGAAACTTTACGATCTGTTCTCAATATCATTATTTGAGTGGCTATTGAGTGATTTGGCATCATTGGTTCATACTTTTCTGAGGATGAACAGTCATGGTTAACCAGAAATTTTACTTTCCTGGAATATGCAAACAGTCTTGATGAAGAAATGAAAGTATTCACATGAGAACACAAGTTCTAGAAGGATGGAATAACACCCTCAATACAGCTACACAAACAAGTTATCATCTTAAAAAATCTCAAAAATGAGTAATTTCTCTTTATAAGGATGAGGAATGGCCTCCAGATTGAACTAATTTATCACCACCAGACTTGTTTTTGTAAGATTATACAGAAGTGTTGTTAAATCCATGATTTCAGTTATTTATGAGCTTAAGGACAAATATCTGCTGGTAGATTTGAAACATTCCCCAAAGTAATTAACAATATGGCAGTTTAAATGTAGGTTATCAGAAAACGTGGAGCCAACATGAAATGCGATGTAAAAAGGGATTACGGAAGATAAACTCTCACTGTTAGTCTTTATGCACATTCATTACTTCATAATCACTAAGAGTCTACTTTTTCATTAAATTATGTACATTTTTCTGTTGTACCAAAAATATATATATTAACACTACACACTTATTTCCAACCTGTCCTTTTGCAGTTTATTTCCCCCTTCCAATTTCTAGGATATATTACTTTTATAAAATATACTGCAACAATTATTTGGCACAAGGCAAATTTAACCTATTTTTACTGTTTTAAACATTCAGTTCTTGCATCATTCTCAGAGAAAAAATCCTACAGCAGTTACAAAAGTGAACAGAATAAAAATCAAGTGTTCACTTGGCAAGTCCTGTAAGCTACTTCTTCCATCTTAAACTGAAATGTCCTGTAGATTTTACTGAATTATTACAAGAAAATTTAGCTGAAAATATGAATCAAAGATTTCCTAACTTGTTGAATTATTACACATTGTATGGTGATTTATATATCTTCACTTAACTGTTCTACCACAAGTGTTAAAAATGTTTCTTTATTACAACATTAGGGATTGTTTCTGTATGTGTGAAGCACAATTACGAATTATGTGTAGATACTTTTAGTAATAGATTTTGAGAATACAAATACTTTCTAAAAATTGTCTTAGAAATTTATACAAGGCTACATAAGAACCGTCTGTGCTAGCTTTCCCTACTCTTGAACCAACAGATGAGAGGGAAGGCAGCTTGTTAACAGAACTTATCACCAACTTTAGGGCTACTCTAACAGAAAAGAGAAATTTCACTATAAATGTCATAACACTCTTGACCCTGCAATGAAGAGCACAATTTTGTGATAATGGCTTCACAAACTTGTGCAATAAATAAGAAATGCTTGGGTAATTTCAAAATTATTTTATGAATATCAACTAACTTTTGTTTCAGGTGATGTTTCCTGTTTTAAAGTAATCCCCTTAAACAACTGTACCATGTTTACTCTATATTATTTATAGAATGAATTATGTTTGATACATATAGTTAAGTTATATCCTATTAATTAGTTGTCTTATCACAATAATTTCAATGGTAAAGGATCTAAAAATACATATAAGAGGTTTTTGAACAAGAGAAAAACCCTTGATCAAGGAAATCCATATTTTCCCAAGATGGCTGAATAGGTAAAATAAAAAAGCTTTCATGCACTTGTGCAATGTGTAGAGCAGATGTTAATTCATACATGAAAAAGTTGTACATAAATTTAAATTCTATCTAAATTGCAAGTTTCCTACTAAATACTCAACATTCATAATTTCTGCAAAAGAGAATTGTTAGAAAATGATTGATAAATGATATCTAATAAAAACTTTACAAAAATGAATGATGCTAAAGAAATTAACTAATATAAAAGACCAATGAAATAAAATTTACAATACAAATAACTTTCTCACAAACAGTTTCTAAATACACATTTGTAAGAATAAAATATTCTAGTATAATCATAGTTGTTTATACTTGAGAACTATTTTCTAGACAATGATTTCTTTCTTTTTTTCTTAGTAAACAAGTTATTAATCCTTCACAGATATAATGAATATATAGCATTAACAAATATAAAAGCAACTTCTAGCCCTTTTACTTTCTTATTAGACATTATTACCCTTCCTAGAAAGTCCCAAAACTAAAGTAAAAAATAAAATAAACATACCATATGGTAATACCAAAAGTATGACAAACAAATTCTGGAAGCATGTGAATGAAAATCGTACATAACAATTGCACTTAAGCTGTCCTACTGTACAAACTATATTACATAAAGTATTAAAATTGTTTTTATTTTTACATTAACAATGCAATTATTAAACTTTTACAAATTTTTGTATTTAGGTTTCATGGTTAACAGCTAAGAAAAGTCTGCAGAGAAAATTTCACTGGGCTGCATAATGCAACTGTTAAAGTCAGAAATATTCAAACCAGCATGTTAATGTATCAACATATATTAATGTATGTAACATACTTTAAAACTGGTGATTCAAATGCTGGAAGACGGTGATGAATTGGGATAAGAACCACATTAATCTAAGATGTAACCATACGTATAAATAAGTTTTAAGAAAGCATTTGTCTCCTCATCCAGCCCAACTAACAAGTGCTAACATTCAACAAGCTGAAGAAGGCAAAAGACAGATCTGAAATTCTACTTTTACACAACTTTGCTCTACAGTCTAAAATCGAGAAATAAAGAGGAATATGAAAAAAAAAATTGCCTGGTGTTTACATAAATGTTAGGCCTACTGGTTTCCAATGTTTAACCAGCTCTCTCTCTCTCTTTTTTTTTTTTGGAAACAATATATGAAAATGAGTTTCTCCAAAACAAATATCAACACAGTAATATCTATTTAAAAAAAGCAAAAAAAAAAAAAAAATTACCATACCGTTTGTAATAAAACAGGAAGAAAAAGTGATGTTTATCAGTAAAATGTTCATCTACATATCTATTGGTAATGTTCCTCACATTTACATGATTTATACAAAGTGAAACTGGATATGTTTCAATATAAAAATATATATCAGACCAATACTGTTTGTTTATATCTTAATATATACGTAGACTATTACAACACCTCAAAGCTTTATCCCAAACATCTGTACAAATATAAAATTTGAGTGACCAGTCACATAGTTCAGAGACAAATATGTACTATTTCATAGTTCTCTATTTGAAGTCTCGAAGGAATGCTGTACTATTATTTCATCTATCCTATTCATTTCATTATGGTTGATGTTAACTGCCACTCATTTTTTGTTGTCTTACTTTTCTTTGCCTGAAAAGATAAATACATTTTTCTCTCTCAACTTAAAACCTTCCACTACACTACTTTGGATATTGCATTATTCTTAAAATAATCTACTTTGTTAAATAATAGCAGGAGCTGCAAATTAATTATTAATACAGTGCTAAACAAATAGAAAATAATTAGATTTTAAACAAGGTATATGTCCTACTTCAGCCTAATCATAATTTGCAAAAAATTATTCACAACAATCATCAATCATAGAGAATAACAGTATTCCTTAGTTTTTAAAATATTTTAAAAGCCATATGGCTCAAACAAACATATTACCCTATCAAGACCAGTTCTCATTATAAAATAAAACTTCTTAAAATAGTTTTACTTGTGGTAATTTTTTTGTTACTATACATTAAACTATAAAAATATTGAGATGCTAGAATTTTAAAATATCATAAAAGAATACAACATTCTCCACTTTCCTGAGTTAAATTTTATGCCCAGAAAAAATGATCCTCTAACATTACACTTTATGTTTTAAAAGTACTTATGTGTATGACATCTTCTCTAACAAACAAATCACTCAGTTTCAAAACAAACTATGTACATAAATGGTTTTAATTTTTATTATTCACATTTGTCTGGAGAAGTTTCAGGAATTAATTTCATTTTATCATGAGTCTTGGATGGAACCTTTTCTCTCCTACTAAAAGTAGCCATAGTTGGTGTTCCTGAATCTTTCTCACTACTGATAGTAGCTGCTGATGCATCTGTTGGGCTTGGCATGGATTCATTTTGGTCAGATTTGCTGGATTTTGCTGCTTCAGGATCAGATAAAGAGGAGCAAATCCCACTGTCATTAATTCCTGGCCAATGTTCATTTGGTTCAAAGTAAGATGTTGTAGTAGTAATGGAACTCCTACTACCCCAGATAGCCAGGAACATAAACAATGGAATGAAAAAACAAATCATGGTGATACCAAAAACAATCACAACCACTCCCCATATGGTCTGTGTAGTTGTAATTGGACCTGAAAGTTACATTTACACAAATTAATACTGAAAAACCAAAAGATTAAAATATGAACACCCTTGCAAGAAATATGCTTACTGTGCATGGCTGAAACTTAAGTAAACATACATACTCTCAAGTGTCATTATTGGGTAAATTAAGGTACTTACAACAATTTTAATGAAAAATAACCTGCAATGTTTATTCATAAGTGTAAGATTACTTATGGATTATGTATGGTTTGTGCCTCAGAGTTTCTACAGATCAAATACTATGATAGTTTGTGGAAGTATTCTTCATGAGTTTTGCACGAAAGAATAAAAACTTGAGCAACTGATGTTAATAGTTGTCAATGGAACTGAAATAGAAAGTTCTGTTCATATATATGTTAAAGTAAATGTATCTTCAAACCATTTTATGTATGTCAACAAAATTACCAAGGCACACCTAAAGTCTTATTATTAGAATCTGTGAAAGAATCAAGATGATGATGTATACACATAAAACTATGTAAGTAGTGATAAATGTATACAAGTCCCTATTCTACAAAACTTAAGAAGTATAATATGTGCATTAAAAATACTAAACATGAATGATCATTTTTTAACACTTGTATAATTACTGACAGCTTACACAATTAACTGAAGTGACTACTGCTGCTCAGCACTAACTATCACTGAGAAAAAGTTCACCATAAGTGTGAAAAATGTCTTTTTGATGTCTCAGTATAGTTTACTTCACAATTAATTTTAGAAAAACTTCTGAAAAGTCAGGAAGAAAATAAAATTCATGCTAAAATACTTTTTCAAGAAAAATCCACAGGAAAAACACTGAATACAAAACTTTACAAATGGCCTGTGCCATATTAATTCATTTGTACTTTAGCATGGCACGTCAGACAATATAATCTTCAGTAAATACCAAACAAAGCCTAATTTCTTTCCAGTAAAAGTTAATGCAGTGTATAAAAATATTTAAACTTCATAAATATCTAACATATAGAAGTATATCACTGTGCTTTTGCATGAAAACGTTTTTTAATCTCATTGTGAATAATTTAAATCAATTACATGCTGTTTAAAAACAGATCGATCAGAAAAAAACAGCCTAGAGTAAAAATTGTCTCCATCTTTAAGTTTCTTATACCACTTGTTCATATGTATTTGCCAAGTGACTGCTCTACTGGACTTTCTAAAGGAAGTTGCAAATTCCCATTAAATTAATAACCTTTTTCTTTGGCTTGGCCAAGGAAGAGGTGGTACGAAGGTGGCAGCTGCAGGTATGAATGTCTATGGGCTAAGCTGGTTTTTTTACCACCCACACAAATCCTATAGCTACAACCCTAGGTACATAACTGTTGTTTTTCACATACAAATAATACTATCCAGTATATGACAGGATTATATAAACTAGATATTCAAATAATCACAAAATATTTAATTAACTACATAAGTAGTAAAATCATTTTTTCCATAGACAAGTTCTGAGTGCAAAACGTTTTAAATGCTTGAGATTTAATATGCACAATAGGCTAAAATGTTTGCTAGATTTTCTTTTAACACAGTTGGCATATCACTTGTATGATTAAAGTAAGGGCCAGTAATTTTTTTTTATTGCAAAATTTTTTTTAGTTGCCATCAAAATTTTGCACTTGTGCCCAAAGACACAAGTTTATGATTCTGTTGATGTTTAACAGTAAATTAATAGTTTGTGCTTACTATTTAAATACTGGGGAATTCAAAAAGTCCTTAAAAATAAGAAAAATATCATCTACATATCTCGTATAATCCAGTGGTTTGAATAAACATGTAAAGGAGCCACTTTGGCCATACTTGCACCATGAGACAACAAAGAAATTGTCAAACCTCAGTCTATCAGTTCTTCTGTCATAGCAGAATATACCAAATAAATCCAGTTTCACAAAAGTAGCAAATCTTGCAAAATCATTACAAGTGACAACACTGACATTATTTTCTACTAAAATGTAAATAGCTTAATTCTGATAGTATGTGAATGTCAATGACTAACTCAGCTTGTTACAAAAATGTTGAAAATTTTCAAAAAAGATTTTACAATGACAAAAACAATGCATAAGAAAGTAATACAAAAACACAAAAATTTGTATTATTTTGCAATGTCAATGAATATAAATATCAGCAAATGGAAAGCTTAGTGAAATTCATCTACATGTAACTACTATATAATTTCTCAAAAACATGACAGTAAAAAATTAATTTGCTCATTAAGCCTTTCCCTACTGGCCTGGTGTAAGATACACATTTGCACACATTAAGTATTTGCATTATAACCTTTGATACAGTACGTGCATCTCTGCAAAACTCTGTAGACTTTTAGTAAAGATTACAAGTTTTTATACAGAGAAAATCAGATTTTTTTTAATGAAATATTTTTACTAAAGATTTGTTTGTGAAAATAGAATATTTCATTGCTAGTCTGAATGCAAAGTGATTTCATGTTATGATTAAGAAAATTATTCTTTGTTTCAAAAATCTAAACTTTTACTTGTGTAATCTCTCAAACCTCCTAAATACATATCAAACATTTGTTTTCAGTAACACTTTAGATTTTAGGTTATTTTACATACTCTGACTCTGTGGGGTCTGTTACTTAACCAACCTCATAACCATCATAAATAAATTAGAAAATAAATATAAATTGAGCTTTTTCTCATGTTACAATAAATGCATATAAAAAAAAATGCAAATGTTTAGTCTAAGTAGCCTCATAATGCTGTATATTTATTATATTAACCTTTCGGTCATGCCTAGCTAATATTGCATAACTAGCACTGACATGGTGTACGTGCACTTATGTTACATATCCAGCAATATAAAACTAACCTTTATTCTTCCCTGTCTTGGCTGTGTTTTAGTGGGCTAGTATTTTGTAATATAGTCATACTTCAATTATTATAGATTATATATACATATATAGATTATTACGATTTAGAAATAAATTATTAAACTTACTTTTCTTAAAACATCGAATAATAAATCTAGAAGCAAACAATTACCTCTTCTTGCTATGACCCTTGAACTCAGTTGCTGCTGGACATAGGTTGCCTAAACCTTTTAAAAGTTTGTAAAATGGAGGACATCAAACAAACATTTTTTAAAGTTTCATATATGCGGCTGAATAACAAAAAAACTCAAATAACTATATTGATATCACAGAATTCCATTGTAATTTATTAACCTTAGTAACTAAAATGTATTTAGATTTTAAAAAAATAAGAAACTTTCAGCAGACTAAAGACACAACCTATCTTAGTGAAACTTTGATTTGAAAAAACATGGTAGCCTTTTCACAGATTAAAATGGGTGAGAGAACCATAAAACAGACATTCTAAGCTCTCAATTGATTATTCACATTATATACTGTAGTAAAAGTATATGAGAGACCAACCATTTCATAAAAATAGAAAGAGTTGAACTGGGCCACTGTGTTTGATTCAATACATAAGCCACATCTCAGCAAAGTAGAAAGATAAGAGGTTCTTATTTTATATTCCACTTGATAATTAGTAATCTGAGATACTAATTTGTATGAAACAATAGATTTAGTATTTTGACATCACAAGTATCTAATTTTAAGCAGTGCTGCATTCAACATACCAAGTGACTCACTAAAATCTATATTTAAATGTTCTTTAATATTCACTTTTAAATTAAGAAATTAACTCACAGATAACATTAAAAAGTTTGAATTATAACCTACAAAAATTCATAAAATAGTAGTTCAATAACATTTTAGATGCAAAGTCAATCTTAATGACATGGCTTTTGACCCACAAAGTGATACAAAAGGGTTAATGCATGCCTAGGCTCAAATATATTTTGTAAACCTTTTTGAATTATCAAATAAACACCAATTGCCCAAAAATGCTCTTTACCTATCATCTTAAAAATTCTATATACTGTATTCTAAATGGACAGATATTCACACTGCCAAACTCAAGTACAATGTGAGCACTATTAAAGCTTGGCAATTGACTTGACTATGACCACAGATTAACTTAATTTAAAATCAATTAGTGTTAGGAAAATAATCAATTAATTAAAATCAGTGTTTGAAAATTTTTATTATTCTAACTGTACAAATAATTGAAATATTGTCATTACTATTTCTCATTATTATTTTTGAGTAATTTAAGTTTGTTCATGAAAATAGTCAATCAAAATTAAGTCCTTTTTAGTTATTGCAGCTATCCAAGTCTTGTGAAAAGAACTCATTAATAACAATATGTAATAAAATTTTTACTCTTTCTTGTTCCTGGGCAGAAAGTGTTATTTCCAAATTGCTTATGCCTAAAGTAAATGAAAAAAGCTTATCTATTTTTCTCTTCAAACTTTGCTTTTGTGACCTGAGAGTGTATAATGAAAGCATGATGGGAGACTATATTTGGGGACTGATACGTGAAAGTGATTTACATTACGGTCGTAAATCTTGAAAAACTACTCACTTTTAAAATTCTTGTATAACTTTAGTATAAATACATGTAAATCTTTATTCATGTTGTTTTATTTATACCTTATGTGAATGAAAATGTGCAAATTTGCCCGTTTTTACATAGAAAATAGGCTAATTTCTAAATTTCATTATCCAGGTCACAAAAGCAAAGTTTGAAGGAAATAATGGCCATTTTCTGTACTTTTATGACATAAGCAATTAAGAAATAACACATACGATCTAGAAAAAAATGTGTGTTAAATAGTGTAATAATTAATGTTCAGAAACAATTATGAATAAATTGTGAAATCTGGACAAACAAACAGCTAAACTCCTGTGAAAGTGAGAATACCCAGACAGTTGTTTAATTTCTTAATGTCACATGCAGTTCATGCACATCGAACTGTAACTTAGTCATACGAGTAATGGAACTCTTTACTGGTTAAGCGGACATTAAATAGTTGGAGAATTATGTTAAATTATCTACCCATCCAAAATGATTTCTAGTTTATTTCATTCATATTTAAAACTTCAAAACATCTTTTGTTATTTAGAAAAACACTTCATAAGGTGTACAAACACAATTAATATATGTTAGGTATGGAACATGAATAACCAACAGGGATGACACACAATTCCTTCATCAGTCTGGCTTTGGAAAAAATAGCTACTCGTGATACATTCACAAAAAAGACTTGGTGGTAACAATTTCAGTAATTTGTAAAGAAAAAAACAATGACACTAAAACACTTGTCAACTTTTATCATACATTGTAAACAAAAATTTGCAACATTCAGTGTTATTCAAATGGATTCCTAATGTATTTGACATGTATTATGATGTTAGGCCAACTCATTTCCAGGTAACTACACTGTATCTACTTGCTCAATGCAAATGGATGGTAGTTTTAGTTATTGAAATCTGAAACAACTCAATTACTTCTTATCTTAATTAACATTATTGACTTAAAAATTAACCATTAATTAAATAAAAGTACAGGCAAAATAACAAGTACATGCTTGGAATTTGCAAATATGATGTTAAAGCTAAAATTCCAGATATGTGAATGGCTGAGCTGCGCAAAATGTAAGACGACAATACCACACTTTCTTTGCAATGTTATATTAAATGATTTTCCAAAGTATGACACATAACTTGATCATAATGTTATATACACTGTATGGCTACTGCCACTACTAGAAACTGCTGTTACATATTCAATGCTCTTATGCTGTACAAGATTGAACAAACCAAAATGTCTGTTTCCAGGCATGTAATCATCAATTTTATATATATATAAAAAAAGTTAAACTTCAACAAATATTAATCAGTCAAGCAAAATAACTGAACATACAAAAATAACGGTGCTGCAAAATATCACTGAAATGAAACAATCAATAGATAACCTAAAAACTCACGTGGACAGTAGAAAGGTTCATCACTGCGATCACCACAATTATTGTGTCCATTGCAATAGAAGTTTTGCCATATGCATCGTCCATTGGTACACTGGAAGCGTTCACTTTCCTTACAGGAATGAGTAAAATTGTCCACTAAGAAAAACAAACTAAATTAAAATAACTAGAATAAAAACTGTAAAACCTTTATTTTATATATTTTCTTTTATTTTACTCTTGATAAAAACTTTCTAGAATATGCAAGTTATTGCTTAATGTATCAATATTTAGATATTCACATTTGAAATTTACACAAATGTAACTTTGGGCAGCATATTTTATGAAATCGAGAAACAAAAAGTTAAGAGATTAAACCAGTGTATAATTTATGTCAATCTCACTAAATGTCACTGTCAACAGCAATGTAACTTTGTAGTTGCAAGTCCTTTTGAAGCATAACATCAACCACAGATTGTTAATGCATTTAGTACATTTTGTGTCTCTTATTGCTGTTTTTTGACCATCAAAATTAATGTAGATAGTCCTTATAGTTGCTATTAAATACACACATTTTATTATGTAGTGTATGGACATATACCCATTATTAGTTGAGCTATGTGATTATCAATGTTTGCTAATTGCTGAATCAATAGTCCCATTAATAAATAGTTTCTTAAACTGCAGCACATACAAGCAATAAAAAGTTAGTAGTGGGTGCTGCTACACAGTTGCCTTTTCTCAAGTCAGTAGTTCAACAACAAATATTAACAGCAAGGGCTACCACACACTTGTGATATTTCTCTTGAAAAGAGAGAAAGAAATAACTATTATTGGTACTGCCAACCAGTTACTTTCCTTCTAATTACAGTTCAAAATTATTGTTATGACTAAAAGCCTTTGCAGCCTTTGCCATAGCAATTACAGGGCAAGTAAGCTTGGTATCAGTAGTTCAATTACATGGAATAATAAAAAATTAGGAACACTAATTCTGATTAATCAGTTAGTATATGTGGACATTTGCAAAAAATTCGCCAATCACAACCCCTTTTTAATAAATATGGTTTCTCATGTAACTTCCCCGGACGTTTTAAACGAGCATATTAAATGACAAGATGTAATATGTGGATACTCATTAAAATGCTGTATGTATTATAGTAATTAACATTTATTTTTATAAATAAAAAATTTTTAAAACAGTTTTGCATTATTGTACTAAAGACTATCATAATCACTTGCATCCCCAAAAATAGGTGCATCCTAAATTTTGGAAAATGATGGTTTATGTGACATCATGATCAAATTGTTACTTTTTCATCATAAATATTTAAATGTGAAGAATAAGGGGTCATTTAATAAGAAAATGAATAGAAAGAGACATGAGAACTTAAATTTGTAAATAAATCATACCAAAAATTAGCTGAATATTAGTCATAATATAACATACAATAATTAATATTGTAAAATGCTTATATTTTTCCAACACTAGCTTATTTTGACTAGGATGAAGTATTATAAACAGCATAAGAAAATTAATTATGAAGCATTCAACACATACAGCAAATGTGTTTTTTCTGTAAACAAGATGCCTTGATAATTTTACAAATACAGATTTTAAATGTGTCAAAAACAATCATTTTAGTTATATATACCGTGTTTCTCCGATAATAAGACCTACCCATAAAATAAGACCTAGTGTGATTTTTGGGGATAGTTTTAATATAAGCCTTACCCTTAAAATAAGCCCTAGTTAAGAGTGGCAGGAAGAGGAAAGAAATAAAAAAAAATTAATTTATTAATTAGTTTAATAGATAGTTAATTAGTTTGTTTAAGTATTAATCAGTTAGTTTAATAGTTTAATAATAGTTTATTTTAAATGGTTAGTTTAATAGTTTTACTTTGTAACTTCATTTTTTTAATATATCAAAATAAGACATCCCCCGAAAATAAGCCCTAGTGTCATATTTTGGAGTGAAAAATTAATATAAGCCCTGTCTTATTTTCGGAGAAACATGGTATATACATCTAAATTTATGATGTAAAATTGTAAAAGTTTAATCCAGTTCATAATTGCAAGTAACCGACACGAAACAAGAGGCACAACTTAAATGTTACATACAGAAATATTGAAGTTTAGTTGGATAGACATGTTAAGGGGATAATATCTTAGAAGTGACTGTTCTTATGTCAACTAAATATTCCTTTTACAGATAAGAAATAAAATGGTGCTATATATTTAGAAAAACTATCAACTGAAAAAAATGCAAACACTTACTATATGTCTGCAAAATCAGTTTTCTGGCTACTAATTTCTAATAATGTGATAAGTACTGAAAAATATCAGTGATGACAATTGGATAGATAAAAAAAAAAAAATACAGCCAAATTCAGGAACCTCAATAATATGAGGACTTTCAAAAGGTAGATATATCTTCCACCTTCACCCCTGAAATATGATTTTTTTATTTGAAAGTGTTTAATTTAAAGTATTTTTTTTTCTGTCTGGTGATTTCTTTTTCCAATGTGGTTTATTATATTAACCCTTCACAAGAGACAAACACAAATTCATATACACATTTGCACACATTAAGTATTTATACTGTAACTTGTAATGCAGTGTATGTATCTTCACAAAAATTTGTACATTTCAGTAAATATTGCAAGTGTTTTGTCCACAAAAAATCAATTTTTAAATGAAGTATTTTTATTAAAGATTTGTTTGTGAAAATACTGAATCTGTTTTATTACTAATCTAAATGCAAAGTGACATCCATGTCGTGATTAAAAACTATTCCTTGTCCCAAAAATCTCAAGTATTATTTGTGTAATTTCTAAACCCTCCAAAATATATTTCAAATGTTTGTTTACACTAAGTCTATTTTGACCGTTATTTTCTCTACCTTAACTATGACGGGTCTGTCAATTTGACCGATTCACAACCACCACGAAAGAAATTATGAAATAAATATAAATTATGCTTTTTTGTTCTGCATTGACTGTGTATTGTAACACAAAAATAAATGCTTAGTCTAAATAGTCGTACCTAGCTAACATTACATAACTTGTATTTATGCAGCACACATGCACTCATGTTACTGTATACAATAATATAAAATTGACTTTCAGTTTCCTGGCAATCCAGTCTTGGCTATGTTTTAGTTGTCAAATAATCCTTTGTAATAAAGTCACATTTCAATTATTTGCATTATATACGTATATAGATGATTGCTATTTAGAAATAAGTTATTACACATATTTTTATTAAAATATAAAACAGCAAATAAAGAAGTAAATCAAACATTTATCTTTTTTAGCTATGACCTTTGAACTCAGTTGCTGCTTGATATAAGTTACTTGCACTTTTAAAAATTGGCATGTGGAATAAATGAAAATTTTTTAGGTTTTGTTACATATAGAGTTAAATAATAAAATAAATCACAAATTACTAAGTTGATACCATAACTTCCACGATAATTTATCAAGTTTAGTAACTAAGCTATAATTAGGTCTAAAGAAGTATGAAATATCAAGCAGAATAAAAACACAACCTATTTCCTTGAAATCTTAGTTCAAAAGAATGAATTAACCCTCTAACAGACTAAAATATCTGAGAAAACCATTAAGGGCACCAATAGTGGGCATTCTTTGTTTTGAACTTTCCAGAAAGCTACACAAGGGCTATCTGCACTAGCCATCCTTAATTTAGCAATTAAGACTAGAGGGAAAGCAGTTAGTCATCATCATCCATCACCAACTCTTGGGCTGCTCTTTCATCAACGAATAATGAGATTGACCATAACATTATAACATCCCAATGGCTGAAAGGACAAGCATGTTTGGTGTGATGGGGATTCAAACCCAAATCCCTCAGATTATGAGTTGAGTGCCTTAATCACATGGCCATCCCAGGCCAGGGGGCACTCTAAGCTGTTAATTAGTTATTCACATCATATATTGAAGTATATATAAGGCACCCTTTCCAAAAATGAAAAGAAGTGAATAGGGCCACTGTGTTTAATTCAGATTAGCTATATCTCAGCAAAATGAAAATATACAAAGTTCTTATTTTATATTCTAGCTTTTCAATATTAGTAATTTGAGTTCCTAATTTGTACAAAACTATAGACATAGTATTTTGACATCACAAACATCTAATCTGAATCTGTGCTGTATTCAACCAACCACATAAATCATAAAAATCAATATTTAGGTGTGTTCTTTCAATACTTAGTTTTAAGAAATCAGGTAATATATAATGATAAAATTTGAATTATATTCTACAATTTGATACCAAATTTATTGGCATAATAAAACTTTAAATGCAAGTCAAAAAAACATGGAATGGTCTTTGACCCGTAACTGGTCATGATAGGATTATAAGTACAGAAAACAATAATAATTACTAAAACATACCAGAATCAAACACAGTGAAAGAGGCTTCAAATCCTGTGTAATTAAATGTGATATTTCCTTCTGTAGAACTCTGAAACTTCACAGTTATGTTAGGATGCTTGCGAGTGGATACAAAATCCAGATCTGGACAGTCTTCCTCGTGGCACTTGTGCTGGCCGCATATGGGATTACTATAAGTTGTTTGGTTGGACTGACCAGAGATCACTGATAATTCATCAAACTCACAGGATCTTATGTTAACAAATGAGATTGTTAGCAATAGCTGGTATCCTAATGGAGCACAAAGTATTAAAGAACAGTTCATACCTGGTTTATAAAATGGTTGTCCAGTGAGGACTTGTGCAAGTTTAAGTGTACCAGCTGAGTACTGGCCATTTTTGGATAAGACTAAAACTGCAGGATCTTGACTGCTTGACTGACAATAATCTGTTAAAAAATCTGCATGGGAAAAAAAAAGTGTGAAAACTTAACATAAAATAAGGGGAGAAAAAAAATAATAGAAATCTTAGGAAAAACCCTAAAAGTGCTAAATATGTAATGTATATTCATACAAGTACACAATTATAGTGAGAAACAAACCTTTACAAGACATTGCTACAATACTTACAATTTTCTTGCTTAGCACCAGCCAGACTGAGAGAAAGAAAATTTGCAAGAAATATGCAAAATGAAAGGTTGGAAAACATTCTCTCTATGGAATTTTGGGAAAGTTTTCTGTTGGTAAATGCTATGTCCTTGCAACTCTACAGAAAATAATAAAGCAGGCAAAATTAAACATAACACATAAAAAGCTGATGTTTTATTTAAAGAATATGACTTAATATTACTTGTAATATGACACACACAATTACATAATATAAACATTTGTTGCCTATAAATATCACCAAGATCATTATCATTAATATTTCTGTTTATTGTGCATAGTACTATTTTGAACATAACTAAATAGTACAATATATAACAGGTTGGTTGGTTGGTTTGGTGTTTTATAGCACAAAGCAACTAGGCTATCTGTGCCAAACATCAGGTAAAAAAGTTAAAATTAAATTAGTAAAATTCATAAAAGAAAATTAAAGTAAAACAAAGTTTAAAAAAAACAACAATAGCATAAAACCAATGTTTACATCTAGTCTACAGCAGTAAGAGAAATACTACAGTAACAAAGGATTTTCTGTAGCATAATTGTAATTATCATAACTCACCAAAAAGATTAACAGGTAAGTTCAAAAACCACCATTAGTAACCTGAAGTTGGCCTTTCCAGTCCTGGTTCAGAGTTATTTGACATTATGTTCATTTTCAAAAAGTAAAGTAATACAAGTTTTAAAAGACTTGTAGCAAAATTTTAATTATAACTCACCAGGATGACTAATGGGTAATTCACACAGTAGCGTTAGCCACCTGAAGTTGGCCTTTCCAGTCTTGTTTTCGAGTTATTTGATGCTACAGCCATTTTTTTAATTTCAAATTGAACTAGATAAACTGCAATTCTTAAAAAGGAATCACATTAAAAAAGGTTTAATGTATAAATTAAAAAACTTAAATGGCATTAAAAAGATTAACAGCCTTTAAAAAATCTAAAAACATTACCAAGGTGGACAGTGTCACCATCTTCAATAACAATGTCTAACATTATGGATAGACCTTTGTACAGAACATGTTTAAAATGGTGCCATTGTTGAGAGTGTTAACAATGGCAAGACAGTAAAATGTGGCTTATTATGACCAGAGTGTTACACAGATAAAACATCAGTGCCCCAGATAAAAGAAAACAATGAGTTATAAAACTGTGATCAATGCATAGTTAGAACAACTTCCTTTTTCTGATCCTAATGGTAGCAAAACAGCCAAAGTCCAATAGAGGGTTTTATTTAGAAAAGCTCATTTTCACGTTGCTCACTCCAAGTCGACTGCCAACTAGTACAGAACCGAACCTTGAATATAGGACCATAGTCCATGTATGGAACAAGCACAGCAGTGATTGTGCCAGAGCAGATAGATTTAGCTGCAGTGTTGGCGAGCTCATTTCTGCAAATACCAACATGGCCCAGTATCCAGAAAAACTGGTTAGAAGTAGATGTTAAAGAGAAATGGGTCAGTCAGTTTTGAATATCGATGAGAACAGGGTGTGAACTAACATGAAGCAATTCCAGGGCCAGTAGGAAACTAAGGAAATCAGTACAAATAGTCCAATTTGAGTACTGCTTAGCTTCTATGTAATTCAAGGCAAGAGAAATGGCATACAGTTCAGCAATGGCAGAGCCCAAACAGTCACCTGAGTTTGAACCATCTGTATAAACATAAATGGAAGGATGGTTTGCAAGATGTTCAGCAAATAACAGACAGTATTTCCAATTGGGAGTATCTACTTTCTCAGGTGACTAAAAGACAGGCCACATTTGGGGACTGGAAGAAGCCATGATGGGATCGACTGACCAGTGAATACAGCAATGTTATCCAAGGACAGACCCAATTCATCCAACTGCCAAAAGGAGCAATGGCAGATTGTCTGTTCTGAAAAAGCATGGCCCACTGAGGAAGGAAAACACAACCCCAGGTGGGATGCTTTGGTAAGGAACAAAGTTTCGAAGCATATAGTAAAGACAAGTTGCAAACAACGAAAATGCAAAGAAGGTTCATGAGACTTTGTGTATTTGCTCTGAACTGCAGAAATGCAGAAGGCCCTAGTGCAGATCCAAAGTCCTTGATGATGAATGGGGTCCAGCATCTTTGAGGCCAAGGTCTTGGCAAAGCCATAGACCAGTGATCCATAGTCGAGTTTCAATAGAATAAGAGCACAATATATCTCTAGCACAGAACATCGATCTGCTTACCAAGTGATGGAAGAGAAGACACAGAGGATGTTCAGTGTACATTTGACCTGTAGCTGCTTCATGCGTGGTATAAAGGTCAGCTTACAATTAAAGATAAGAACCAAGAACTCAGGGACCACATGCAGCACAACTACATCATTATGGAGTTCAGGATCAGGATGAATACCCTGTTGGTGGCAAAAGTGCATGCAAACGGTTTTAGAGAGAGAAGTTAAAACTGTTTGCTATGGTCCACTTCAGTAAATGATGGAGGGCAGTCTGTAGTTGCTGCTCAATATACCTCATGTTCGACAACTGACATGAGATGTGATAGTCGTCCACATAGAGCCCATTCACAACAATAAGAGGGAGTTGTTCAGTGATGGCATTAATCTTTATACTGAAAAGTGTAACACTCAAAACACAACCCTGAGGGACTCCAAGTTCCTGTAGAAAAGAACAGGAAAGTGTTGAATCCACACAAACTTGGAGTCACCTGTCTAATAAAGGATTTTAAATAAAAATGGTCAAATGGCCACTTAATCCATAGATATGGAGGTATTGAAAAATGCCATATCTCCATGTTTTATCATAAGCCTTCTCAATGTCAAAGAATATTGATCCAAGATGTTGTCGTGCGAGAAAGGCTTCTCTGATTGACTTTTCAAGTCAAATCAGGTGATCCATGGTGGAGCCCTGTTGTTGGAACCCACAATGGGTGGGTGAGAGGAGGGTGTTTGATTTCAGAAACCAAACAAGTTGAGCATTAACCATCCTCTCTAAGGTCTTACAGAGACAGCTCATCAAAGCAATCAGATGTTAGTTTGAAGGAATCTTGTGATCCTTCCCAGGCTTAGAGAAAGGTAGGACAATAGTTTGGCATAAGGCATCAGGAAAAACATTCTCCTGCCAGATCCAGTTAAAAGCAATCAAAAGAACAGAAAGAGGAGGAGGTGATAGATGGCATAGCATTTCAAAGTGTACATCATCAGGTCTGACCAATGCACTGCCAGACCGACAAAGAACCAGTTTGAGTTCCACCAGTGTAAAGGGACGATTATAGTCATAGAGATAATCAGCTCGAAAGGAAAGAGGTGATTTCTCTGCCCATGTCTTGATGGCTAAGAAGGTGGAAAAAAAGCAAAAGTGCTGGATACCTGGCAAAAGCTTTCACCTAGAGTATCGGCTACTTCCTGGTCATCAGAGAGAAAGATAAAGAGGGGGACAGAATTATATTGCCTACTGACCTTTCAAATCTTGTTCCATATGACATTGGAACTGGTGGTAGAAGATGGTTGTGAACTTAATCCAAGATTCTTTCTGGCTTTGATGTCTTACCCAACGAGCACGTGCACGAACCTGCTGGAAAGCGATGCGGTGCGGGAGTGTGGGATACCTACAGCAAGTATTCCAGGCCCATTTTTTAGCCTTCCATACCATGTGGCACGCAGGATTCCACCACGAACGAGGCTATCAGGGAAGTGTGTCAAGGTTTTAGGAATACATTGTTACTGCTGCCACACAGTTGTCTATTGATGGCTTACAGATGATAGCAGGAGCAAGTTCTGTGAGAGCAATGAAAAAGGGCCAGTTTGCTTGATCAAGCTTCCACTGAGGCATGCGGGTTGGGTGGCACTGACCACAGCCAGTCTCTCTCAAAATTATAAGAAAACGATCACTGCCTCGTGGATTATTGTCAACCCTTCATGAAAAGTAGGAGAATAGAGAAGGGGAGCAAACTGAGAGATCAACAGCAGTAAAGAACTGACTAGGTGCATGAAAATAAGTATAAGAAGTACTACTGAAAAGAGAAAAGTTGTGATCAGAGAGCATACTCACTACCAAGCGACCCTACCATCAATACCAGCACTTCCCCAGAGGGGATGATGTCCATTAAGATCCCCTTGGATTAAAAGGGGAAACAGGAATTGTTCAATGAGAGCATCAAGGTCTGATTGTTCATTGGTCTCTCCAAGTGACGGGAAGAGAAAACAAAGTGATGGCACAACCCAAGGAAACACAGATGGCTACAGCCTCCAAGGGTGTGTCAAAGACAGGGTGGGCACATACTGATCAACCAACAATGCCACTCCTCCATGCACTAGTCCATCGCACAGCCTGTCATTTCTGTACAATGAAAACTGCTAAAAGGTGACTATATTGGCAGGTTTCAGAAATGTTTCCTCTAAGTAAAGACATACAGGATTGTAGGATGAAATGAGTGTTTTGATACCATCCATATTAGAACGTAAACATTGTATCAAGGTAGCCACTTTTATTTATGTGTAGGTGAACTGGGTGGAGAACCCTTCTGTTTATGATCCAGTCATTTTTCTTTACTGTTTATATTTGAGGGAGATCTATTGACCTCCATGGATCCTGCCCTGGGTTGATTGGTCTGGCCTTTGCTGTTGGAAGAGGATTCCAGTGACTGAGGACCTGAACGAATGATCGGTTTGTATCTTGTGGTGGGAGAAGTAGATGTACACAAGGAAACGCGTGTACCTGGAACAAAATGAAGTGGATCTTGGGATTTGCTGGAATGTATGTTCGGGACAGAGATGGGTGTTGAAGTTGATTCATCAACTTTCTTAACCATGGTGGTCAAAAGACTTTTCATTTGGATTGAGAACGATTCTTTTGGAGGCACAGAGAGATCTGTCTGCACTTCCACTGTAGTAATGAAATGAAGTGCATTAGCATACGTCCGAGATGAAGTGGTGGACAGCAACTTTCGAGCCTTGGGATAAGTAATGTTATGAATCGTTTTCAAACACTGCACCTCTTTTTCTTCCAACCATTGAGGGCAAGAACAAATGTAGTATGGGTGAGTGCCATTGCAACTGATGCAATGAGGGTCTGTTTCACACTCATAAGCATCATGGTCTTTGCTACCATAATGAGCACACATCAAGGAATCACAACGACATCTTTGAGTGACTGAACTGCTGACACTGGAAACATCGGAGAAGGTTTGGAATGTATGGCCGTACCCTGCAATTAAGATAACCTGCCTTGATTGTGGCAGGTGGACATAGTGATATAAATGTCACAATGAGGACACTGATCAGCATCGTAATTCCATCCTTGCGAGTGGAGATACACCTCACTGCAGAAACTCCTTGAGTTGAAAAATCAGCAAGAATCTCTAATTCAGGGATGTTCTTCAAATCCCTTTCAACAATAACTTCTTGTGATGAATTCAATGTAGCATGAGGTGTAACTTCAATAAATATAACCCTAATCGCCTTTGAATGCAAGAGGAGTTCACTGTGTTGAGATGCAGATGTTTCCACAAATATGTCACTAGATCGAAGCTTCTTTACTGACTTTGGAGAACCAGCAAGTCTCTCTAGTCCCTTCTGAATGAAAAAGGGAGACATCTGTCCTAAAGGTTTGTCTAAAAGAGAACGTAGTATAAGAAAATGAGGTACAACAGGTGTTACAGATGTTGAAGATTGCTGCTCAGAATCTTCAAGATGTGGTTCTTTACCTATGGACTGTTTTATCACTATTTTATTTATGCTTTTATTTGGAGGATCCATAATAAAAAAAGGAATATTTCAGTGCCCACTGACCCCACCCACCATAAAGACCTACGAGGGAATGCACTAAACTGCCAAACAAACACATTGTAGCAACACCAGTGTTTCATAAGCACTATACACAAATACCAGCATCAGATACACTGTCCACAACACCAGTTGAGAATATCAAACATGGTTCACCCTAGCCCAAGTGGACCATCCAAATGACCAAATGCCACCCGTCTATAGGGATTCAAGGCCAAAGTGGTGCGTTATGGTTTGACCCCTCAACCACCAGGATCCTCTCTTCCCCTTCATGGGTCATCATGCAGAGCAAACATGTGGATGGGTTTTCAAACCCTAGAGGAGGTAAACTAAAAGAACAGAACATTCCCTGGGAGGTCCCCTCACCATGTACAGGAATCCACATCAAGGGGCACAACAGACAAATGAAAACACATAATTAAGCCCTCCTTATGGTTGTGGTACTGTTTTCATTTTTTGTTTGTGTGTGAACAGTACAACTCAAAGGCTTACATGAGCTTGGTTAAATTTTATATAAAAAGTACTGTCTCTCAATGAAATAAATTTTGTTGACTAAAGAACAAGGTGACAATAAAGGCCATCAGTTTCATTGTAATGGTTGGAGATCAGGATTTTCAAAATGGTCAAAACTTCAGATCAAATTGAAAAAGAAAGGTCCTTTGCTCCTAGACCTACAATGGTTGAGGGTCAGGAACTGTTTGGTGTAGATTTTAGTTTTGTTACTTAAAATAATTGTAAATATTACAAAGTAGAAGATCCATGAGTGAATGCCTTTGCAATTAATAAATAAAATTATTTAAAGACATACTATTCTAGTATATGTAGATATTCAAATCAACAATAATTATTATTTGGTGTTTGTAGAAGTATGTATTTATTTCAACCACACATAATTTAGAATACTTACTATATATGATGGTTATTTAAAACCAGAAATTATTACACACAGCAGTAATTATTTAGTGTGCATAAAAACATTTTGTTGGTGTATAGGTAACTGGTAGTTACTTTAGTGATAACCATGGGTGCAATGTATCAAAATGATAACCTTATTTATTCTACACTTACAGTTTGAATTAAAGTAATTAGAAAAAAGTGTTTCAGAGAGAAAGAAATGCCAATTATATGATGTCTCAGATGGTTATATCAAAACTATAATTTTTGTGACAGAAGTGACCCCATGCTAATAACCTACCTTCATTCTGCCAAGTACTGCTACATAATTACCAAATTTTGAGCACAAATAATACACACATGCATGCTATTGAGCACACCAAGCTGTCAAACCTGGCTGTTTTGGCACCTCTAGTGTTGAATTAATATTAATTTCTAACTAAGGCCAGCTATCTATATGGATCAGAGCTAAATTATACCTAGTCGTAAGCATAATTAACTAAATATGCTGTACAAACTATCTTTCTTACAATTATTACAATACATTCTTTTATCAGTTGGATACCCTTGCTATCAATTATATTTTTAGCCAAAAACCCAATAACATTTTACAAGGTTCAACTTAAGTTAGTCCTAATTCCATATATTAAATTAGCAATGTACATTATAATAATAGAATTAAAATAATGAACATTGGAAATAATAAAAATTAAAGATGTATATACGTACATATACACTGAATATTTTAACTGACATTGTGCACAAGTAAAAACTGGTAGAATTTGCACTTGACTAAGCCAGCTAAGTAGATTTTAGGTTAATTCATAACCTAAGTAAATGAGTAATAAACACACTAAAACAGTAGCTTGTGTTCTAGAATCCCTTTTTCTTTCTCTTTGTTTTATTATGCAGCATATTTAATTTTTTTTTTATTTCATGTTATTGTGTTTTGGATATGGCTTGAATATTTTATGCTTATTATATATACAATCGCATGTGTGTGTGTAACAGAAATGTTCGGTGTTTAAACTTGCACTGAGACAGAAGCCTGTGAAATCAAAATTTGTAGTTGAAAGCATGCAAATAGTTTAGTAGATAATCTGTAATCCTATTCTGATTAAAACTTTATTTAAACTGTATTTAAAGATAGTTCTGTTTACAGGTTCAATGCAAACTACTGTACAAACTGGACTAAAACAAAAAAGTCAAGCACATTTGCCTGAAGCATTTCCAGTGTATCAAAATGAATGAAGTCTACATGTACAGTGTATATTCATAAAAATATATCAATACTTTCTTGCAAATTACATCAAACTGCATACCAATAAATACTTGTTTGCAAATTACATTGCTATACAGAACTCCTGAATAACCATAAATATAATTCTATACAGTAAAAACTTACAGAAATATTTTACCAAACTAAGGAAGGCTGAGAAACCCTGATGAAATATGGTTATTTAACATATTTTTGGAATCATAAAAATTGTGTGCATTTATATCATACTAAAGTTGATACAAAAAACAGTAGCCAGTGTACAAGTTTATTTACACAATACAATAATACAAAAATAAAAATCTGTATAGTGCAAGTAGTTTCAATAATGCACATCTGAATAACAACTGCCACATGCACAACTGCACCATAAAAAGTACTTCATAAACTTTGCAGGTCCACAGCTGGTATAAAACTCAAGATAGCCAAATTAACCAAGTTAGCTGAATTACCTCTGTATAGTCTGGGATATTTTAATACATAAGTTATAAAAAAAGGATATATGTATATGTGTGTGTGTGTGCATGCATGTATATAATAGGTTCTCAGAAATATACTACATATTTAAATCAACAAGTATAAATTAATGATAATTTTATTTTAGTACTCCTTATGCATGGCCCTTTCAGATATGTAGCTAAATTAAACATTTTTGAAAGAACCGCACAAACAATCAGGTAATAAGAAAAGCACATATATATATATATATATATATATATATACATAAATACAATCACATAATACAATAGACAAATGCACAAGTACATTTCAAAATTGTGTTAAAACTGCCAACATGCTTGAACTGGCAATTGAAAACTTCAAACTCTTTCAATGTATTTTCATCAGTTCTACTTAAGTTTCAAGATTATACTTGAACAGGTCAAATTCAGTTTTAAACCTCACAGAAAAGTACCTGTCCAAATAACAAATACCAAGTTCACTATTATGTTCAGCATTACTGCTAACAAGTACAGAGGCTTCTAGACTGATACACAATTCATGACATTTAAGATACAAAGAAAAACTTGTAAGTCTAGACTTGTTATTACTGAGGAAATAATAAAACGAGAAGGCTAAAAATACAAACTTGAATGTTAAGAGTAATGGATTTAAGATTTGCAAACCTTAATCTGACTTGTTTTATATGAATTATTTTCTGCTGAAGTCCTATATCTGTGGAATTATTTGATTGAAGATATGTGCAGAATTATAATGAAAATACAAGAACTTAGATGTGAAAGATGGGATGTACCTCAAATGGATTAGAAATAATTGTGTATGGATAAGGACAGTGAGTTCAAATAAACAAATGGTTTTCTATAACTATTTTTATATTCTTATAATACTGTTTATGGTGCATACTTCAAGAAGTCCTAGATTGAACAGGTGGATATAAAGTCTGATAAGCAATGAACTATTTAATTTTAATACACAGACACATTACCTATATCTCAGGTTTATGAATCACTTGAAATTTACCATTTGACAATTCAACTGCTTTAAAATGTTAAGCAAGATCCCACAGTATCATGTTAAATTTGTAATTCTATTATTTTTTAAATCCTTAAACTAAGAACATGCATTTTATCTTTCCTTATATCTCAGCTGGTTTTAAAAAAATTGTACCTACAATTATTAAAATTGTGACATTACATGCCTTTCAAATGTCTTCTGCATAATAAATTTCACACACCCGACCTATCTCACTCACCAAGTAGAAATTGCAAAATTAACAGTAAAATGTAATGTTTGCAAGATAAGACATGAATTTCTTGTTCCATTTAATCTTGGAACAACTTTACTTAAAGATTATAACTTTTTTTCTAAAGCAAATACTCAATTTACATGATGCTTTGAAAACAAAAAAATAAAATTTCCTGATTTTAAAACTATAACAAAATTCTGCTGCTAATATAATGCACAAACAACAAGAAGCATTTAGCCCTATACGTTGATCATTTACAGCTGGCCAATTGGTAAAATTTAATAATCAATTATTCTTTGGGATCATTATTATAGTCAACTAATCAATTATTCTTTGGGATCATTATTATAGTCAACTAATCAATTATTCTCAGGAACTTGTATGGTTAGAATTACTTAAAATACTAATTTCAGTTAGTGATTACTTCAGTGATATTACTTAACTGTAATTTCAGTTAATTGGCTATATTATGTGACAATAATCAATGCTTATAGGTAATTAGTATATAGTTTTAATTACCCAGCTCTAACTTTTGTGCAAAAATAAGGACTTAAGCCCACCATTTATTACTCTATAAATTCTCAATTCTACTACTAAACTCTTTTAATGTGCAGCCTCTAATACTATCAATGGCAACTGACTCTACCAGTCAATCATAGAAAAATAAAGCTCCCTTAATTCAAGCCTAACCTGTCTTCCAAATCTCAAACTTGTCCTTTCATTATGTTTTCATAATATAACACAAAGAAATCAGAGGCCTTTATCCTGTCAATACCACAGATAATCTTGTAAAGTTTAATAAGATCACCACTTATCCTTCATTACTCATGAAAAATTAAGGTACAAGATCATAACTATGTTCATTAATAGTTAAACTTTCAATCCCTGGAATTATCTTATCCATTGTTTTCCACACACTTTCCAATAAATTAACATCCTTTCTTATACAAAAAATGTACATAGTATTAAAGTGAGGCCTAACTAGTAATTTGTACAAAAAGATAGTAGCTTCTTACAAACATCTAACCAATAAGTCTATGAATATTCTAAAATTTTATTAGCTTTGATACTGTCATCAAAGCTCAAACTAGATAGCTTGAGTGTTTTAACCATACTTGTGCCAAGATTCTTTTCTTTAGTCATGCTATTAGGTGGGTTCCGATTTTTGTTAAATGTGTAATCTAAATTACAATAACCCAACTGCATCATTATTCACTACAATCATAATTAAATTTTTTTTCCAAGTATTGATAAACATCCTCAATACAACTTAGACAAAGATTTTTGTCATCTACAAACTTTATTAATTCATTATGCATGTCACCATTAACTGTTAATACAGATAAGAAAAACAACCCTAAAAAAAGAATCCAGTTTGAATAGACTCCATTAATAATAATTTTCTGCATTCACTCATACAAATCTAACTTATTAATATTCTCCAAATCCATACCAATATGAGTTCCTTAATTAATTTTTGCAGGGCAATTTATAAAAAATTAATTGAAAATTTTAGTACCTCAAATCCATAACTTCATCTACACAAGACACAGCTTCATCAAAACATGTTGACAGATTAATAAGTGAACAAGTCTAACTATAAGATGCATCTAAATGCATACAAAACAAAGCTATTACCAAAATTTTAAGATTACCAATTACTACCAACTCTGCATATATACACACAAAATACTAATTAATATTCCATATCTGTTCATAATTTGTCAATACTGAACTGCAACAGCACAAATAATATTACAGTTAAAGTATACACCTAAAATTATCTCACAATACCCCAAAATAATCTAATTTATAGCTACATGAATAACACTGATATCTTCAATTTAAAGACTTGATAATAAACTTTAAAAAATTATAATTAGTAGATAATATACCACAATTCAGGCAAACAAAGTTGTCATACAAGTTTATACAGAAAACATATTCTACCTTAACAGCTATGTTTTTAGCATTATATAATAATATACAGAAAGTACCCATGTATCTCAAGACGGCTGGTATGGGTACTAAAACTTGTATTAAGCTAAAGTAGAGAACAATGTTTCAACCTTCTCAGATCATCTTCAGGTTAACAAAGAAATAGTACTGGCTTAAGCTCTTAATTAAAGTTGCAGTATTAGACAAGCCACTGCTACCACTACTACTAAATTATGTGTACTGTACTCTGTAGCACGAACAAGTTATAATAAGTAAATAATTTGTGTGAATGGCCCAAAACTATCTATTAATATTACAGTTTGTACTCTAATATTACTACCAATGAGTGCCACTGCCATAACTACCTAGTATGATTATGCATTTATTTTGACTTTTTCTTTTGCTTCCTTCACTCTTTTTCTCCCACACCCACATAACTTACAATTATATTTATAAATCATTAATTCAATAACTTGAAGTTACAGCTTGAAATCAAGGTTTGAATTACTAATTTAATTTTGACATCGGTAAGAACTAAAGTAGACAAGAACTTAGAAGTAGAATACCTACCCTGGTTATTACTAGTACTGAGTAGTAGTACTACAGTAACAATATTATTAATATGAACAATATATAAAGTACGAAAATTTCACATTTCGTCTTTTGCTTCAAAATACAGGACGAGGCATAAGAATCAGATTATTTTATATAATGACACTTACACGTACAATTTTATTTGAGAAGCATTCTACAGTTGCTGAAACTATATAACGATTACTCGAGTTACTTCTTATATTCAGTGGCGCTATCTAACAAATATTAAAAATTGCTACAAAAAGATCGAAGGACACACAGTCCAGAAGGATTTTAAAGTTAAACAATACAAGGTCCTAGAAACAGTATGTTTTCAATAGAAATATCTGTTATCTAATTAAATATAAAGCAGAATTTGTACATTGCAATGGAAATATCAGTTTATCGTATACAAAATCAGTCATGCTTCATCATAAAAGTTTCAGTGATTTAATAGAGTAAACACAAACAAATGACATTTACTTTTCAGATAATAAGAAAAAATTCAAAAAATATTTCACTATTTCGACTTCTTAAAAGTAATAAAAGAATTATTTCAGGATTTAATAACTGTAACTCACCATTTAAATCACAATTATTTAACATAATATTAAAGCAAATCAAGTGACCTTTTGATCCATTTAGGCCGTCCTATGTTAAACTACACACTGAAAACTCAAAGTCAGCCTTTGTTATTCAAATATTTATCAATCTTTGTCATAAACTCCATTAAATTAATGGCATCCATTACATCCGAAGTCTTAGCTGAAGATGACTCCTACTTTCTAAAAGTTACATTTCTCTTCCCTAGTCTTACCATCCTCACCATTAAATTGAAGAAAAAAAAGCATGTGTAGCAACATTATCAGTTCCTTTAACAATATTAAACACCTAAATCATATTCACACTAACTCTTCTTTCTTTAAGAGAAAACAATTTTAAGATTTTAACCTATCCTCGTATGATGACTTTCCATCCCAAATATTACCCCATTATATATGTGTAAAAACAGCTGGCATGGGTTTTCTCTACCCATACCAGCCGTTTTTACATATATATTTTTCTCTACAAGTAGGTTTTCTCATCATCACGAATTATTACCCCGTTAGCTCTCTTTTTAAACCTTTCTATCAATTTAATGTCTTTTGCAAGTTAGGGAGCTCAAGACTACACACCAATGACCTATATTATGACATTACAACATATTTAGACTATTATTCAATACTTCTGTAGATACAACCTAAAATCTTCTTTGTCTTGCCACTAACACTCTTTGATAACTTAAGAAATTGAGCAACAAGAACATCAAGATATTTTTCTTCCATAATACTGCAGAGCTCTTCCCTTAAAACAATACATGTAATTCAAATTTATTATAATAAAAATCATCTGTTATTTACTCGCTTAACATATCAAATGATAAAAATCTTTTTTTAAAGAAATAGCATCGTCCTCACAGCCAGTAATAATCCAACTGAATGTTGCTGTTGATTTGACTAACCTAAATAGCATCCTCTTAAACTGGTAGCATTTGTCAGATGTCACAAAGACTGTTTTACTTTAGATTCTGTTTCCATCTGGATCCGTCAATAACTTTACTAAGGTCAATCTTGGTAAAAAAATTTAGTCCCGTGTAATTTCGCGATGATAGTCTCTTGGTTTCCTACAGGTTCAGAGCGAATTTCGTAATGAGATTAAGTATCTAGAAATCTATGCAGAAGTATTTTGAGCCATCCCTCTTCCTCATAATTTCTAGTAGGAAACAGCAGGATGAATTTGAAAATTCATTTATTCTGACTTTGAAAATTATCTTGACTTCTTGCTTGATCAGGTCTCTTATTGCTCAGGATATCTAATAGGTTTCCACTTGTCTGGATCCCAGTTCATGGTCTCAGTCTTGTGTTTCACAATGTCTGTTTTGCCTGGTTTATCTATGAAAATATCTGGATTTGTCTCCTCTGGTGTGCAGTATCTGGTCACATCTCCAATAACTGGAGATAACTGGTTGGTACCAGTGAAAATTGCTGGAAATTCTGTCTGCCGCTTTCTTCCCTTTATATGTTCTCCCACAATCCACTCATGAGCTAACTTCATCACTTGAGTCTGGTGTTCTATTGGTACTATGATCTATTTAACTTTTCCAGTAGAATTTCCTTTATGGCTTTACTACTGCAACTCTTCTGGTCCTCTATTCTTTTAGTACTTTTCTCATTTGTAATGTTTTCGACTTTCTCCTGAGCACCATTCCAAAGTTTCTGTAGTGAAGGGTCTCTCTTCTGTAACTTTCCTAGTTCCAGTGAACCTACATTTGGGATATTACCATTCAAGATTTGCAAGGGCCTGATGTTTTCTTCCTTTTCAACTCTTGTGGTGACTTCAGATGCTTCATCAGGCTCCTATTTTTCACTGCCTGATATACTTCCAATCATCAAGTTTTAGTTGGATGCCCTCCTACACATTGCCTCAAGGTCTCCCATGTACTATGGCGTGTCCATTCATATTCTTACTATGGGAAACTTTCTCACTGTCACATCAATCAGCACATAAAGATGGATCTAGCTGAACCTTGTCCTGACCACATCGTCATTCTTAAATCCTCTGGTTTTCTTTCGCGTGAGCCTAGTGAGTTCAATTTTTGCTTTTATTTTTTCTATTTGCAGTGTGTCTCTCTCATTTTATTATTTCTCTTTGTCTCTTCTTTGTTGATCTATTTTAACACACTCTCATAGATTACAATCTTTAAGCCCAAGTCACTCGCCACTATCAATACATTTACCAAATTCAGTTCCCATGGTTATAGAGTAAAGCTATGACCTTTTCGATACGTTTACTACCACTACGGCTGTGTATATATATATACAATGCTTGCCAAAATCTTAAGGTCAATAAACATAAAGAAAAAATATGCATTTTGCGTTGTTAGACTCAGCCACTTATTTATTTAGAGCTTCGAAAGATGAAAATAAGAAAAGAGAAAGTAAAAATAAAAAACCTTTTTAGCATTTAATTTAGCCAGCTGCTGTTTGACGCCCCTGTATAACCCTAAGCTCCATTGTTCCATGGAAGGAGAAAGCACCCCATATCATGATGGAACCTCCTCTGTCGTGTAGAAAATGTCTCCGGTGGGATATACTTATTGTGCCGGTAACGTTGGAAGCCATTTGGACCATCCAGGTTAAATTTTTTCTCATCAGGAAACAAAATCTTCTTCCACTTTTCTACGTCCCATGTTTGGTGCTTCTCAGCAAGGTTTAACCGAGTTGTTTCGTGGTGTGGAAGGAGGCGTGGCCTTTGAAGACTTCTACGGTTTTTAAAGCTTTTCTCTCGTAGATGCCGTCTTATTGTTCTTGAGCTGCATTCTGAGTCCGTAAGGGCCTTAATCTGGTTCGACGATCGGTTGGTGTCTTGCTGAACAACCTGTCGAATCCTCCTGCTCCACGTCAGGCGAAATTTTTTTGGGCCGATCACTTAAAATTCTCGTTCCGTATCCCTCAGGGCCTTTTAAGAAATTTGCAACAGCAGTTTTACTATGCCCAATATCACCAGCGATGGCACGTTGAGAGAGACCTTGCTTTTGCAGCTCGATAATTCTGCCATGTTCAAACTCTGTCAACTTTTTAGCCTTTGCCAAGTTTTTACCCAATGTAACACGGGAGATGTTGACAACGCTAACATCTCCCACTTGAACACAAATGACTAAATTTCGTGACGTGTTTATCGATTAACGCTTCGTTTCAGTATGGTCTTAAACTTTTGACCAGATAGTATTAAGGCTAATTTCATAGTGTTCACATTTTTCCTATTAAATGCTAAAAAAGTTTTTTAATTTTATATCCCCTTTTCTTATTTTCATCTTTCGAAGCTCCACTCAAATAAGTGGTTGATTCTAACAACGCAAAATGCATATTTTTTTTATGTTAATTGGCCTTAAGATTTTATAAGCCTATTTGTCCATTGTTAATTATGTCTACTTTTACCACTGTTTACCTCTATAAATCCAGGCTGGATCATCACTATCAGGTTTTATGTATGATGGAACAAATTCTTTACAGCAGGTGTCCATGACTTGTTCGCAATAAATTTCAATAATAAACAAACGGACAGCCCCAAATATATACCAATGTTATTTATACTGTTGGTTATCACAACTCTATCCAGAATTTTAAATAATTGTATAATTTTTTATGAATGCCCATACAAGCTGGTTCAGGTACTTTCGAATGCAACTGACAAGAGAAATTATTCTTCCATACCCTGTTACATACAATACAATCTGTGATAACTTCGCTTTAAAAATCGCCAATATATGTTAATTATGAATAAACTTGCAATCATGCACCCTACATCTATCCATTCGACTAAATTTTTGATATGTATTTATATCCTAATAGAGTTCTAAAATGTTCCACACACTGCTATTTATTATAATGCAAAGATACCTAATTAAAACAATGAGGAAAACTCAAAAGGTTATAGTAACACTTCTAGAAACTCATAACTACTGAACTACACAATGTATTATTCGGAAACACTTACATAAACAAACTTGCGATAAATTATCATTTCTGAAAATAGCTAAGTTTAACACTCGTACCATAAACTATCTAAATAATAATACTCACTTTAAATTTCAATTGAAAGAATCATGTATATCTACAAAGGAAGCTGATTTAAACATCAAGTTTAGCTTTATAAGTTAATGTAAGTATTTGTTTCACTAAAATCTAAGGACTTATGTAAATAACCTTGATTAACAATTACCATTGTAGAAACATTATTCTTACCTTTCTGTAAAAACATTTTCAGAAATTTTGTTTCATGGTGGGTTATATATAACTTTATTAAAACTTTGTAGTTTTAGAGCATCACTCAAAAACAAATTTTTTCTATGTATAAATCAAGACGATCATATTGCACAGATTTCTAACTCACACTAACACTGTCTGAGAGATCAAACCCAAATGGTATTAATAAACATTGATTGTCGTAAAACACAAAGGGCAGACGAGGTCGTCAGGTGGCCAGACAACCGATGTCCCCTTAAAAGTTGTCTGAAGCTAGAAAGTTTTGTAACACACATATATATACATATCATTATTTTGTAATAACATGTAGATGACTATAATCACGACACTTTCACACATATATAATAAATATTTGTTAACAACTCAGAAATTTTGTTTCCGTTTTGTTTACATTTTCAAGAACAGTTTATTTAGAATATAATAATTAAACTTATTAGCTCACCAATGTACAATTGCACACACAAGTGAGCCTATTTTATGAACATAGTGTGCAACTCTTGTATTTCAACCATATTTTCCAAAAAACTTTTATAACTGTGTTTTTCATTATTTACATTACTTGTCTGCATTCTTTTTCACGTAATTCATGAAAGTTAGTTTGCTTATTGGCCCGGCATGACCAAGCGTGTTAAGGTGTGCGACTCGTAATCTGAGGGTCGCGGGTTCGCATCCCCATCGCGCCAAACATGCTCGCCTTTTCAGCCGTGGGGGCGTTATAATGTAACGGTCAATCCCACTAGTCGTTGGTAAAAGAGTAGCCCAAGAGTTGGCGGTGGGTAGTGATGACTAGCTGCCTTCCCTCTAGTCTTACACTGATAAATTAGGGACTGCTCGGTGCTTTGTGCAAAATTCCAAAACAAACAAACAAGATAATAGTTTCTTCTACTTTTAACCCTTAAATGATTTTCTTTAGCTGATGGCTGGTTTGACATCGGCGCCCGGATCTTGTCTGATAGATGGAATATCTCCAACGTGTGAGGGTACTATATGGCAGCAAACATTACCTGTTGGGGTTGTAATGATGACAATAAGTACTGATAAATAAATTTTTTAAAAAAGAGTGTAGTCTCTTTGGGATGTTTAGGATTTATTTAATTTCATTATTATTATTTTATAGTGCCGATTAAAAATTGGGTATTTACAGTTATTGTATTTAATAGCTTTAGAATTATTTATTTATATATATACGTACATATATATAATATATATATACATGCAGTACTGTGCAAAAGTGTTAACGCAAGATAATTTTTTATTATTCTTTTTATTTTATGGGATTATTTCTTCCATGTCATAACAAGATGTATTACTAAATGTAGACACTTTTAGTATATACCAGTACCGTATGTTAGCTTCTATCTGTATAGTTAAAACACTACATTAGGTACCATGACAGTTATTTCAAATCCTAAATTTTATTAGTATGTTCATTCAAGCAGAACCTTTATGGCATGTACTTGGTACAAGTATATGGGAATTCTAAAGAATTATAAGTATTCTAACCCTGAGTAATTCAGTTGTCAACAGGGATCAATGAAGCATTACTATAGTGTTAAAATTTACATTCTGTAATGTCATGTAAGAATTAACTCCATGAACTGGAAATAAAGACACGGTATTCTCTTTTCCTGTACTGTATGTAGTGAGTTTCATGTATATCTTCATGGAAAAATTCACTTTAAAATCGTTTTTATTTTATTTTTATGAACCCATCTCGATATAAAAAAGTTATTTTAGTTAAGAACTTCTTTCTTTTGTACGATTACGAGCCCTTCTACGCCAGGTAATTATAGCGCTTGACTCGCAATCTGAGGGACGCAAATTCGAATCTCCGTCACACCAAACATGTTCTTCCTTTCAGCCGTGGGAAATTATAATTATATAGTTGATCCCACTATTCGTTGATAAAAGAGTAGCCCAAGAGTTGGCGGTGGGTGGTGATGATTAGTTGCCTTCCCTCTAGTCTTACACTGCAAAATTAGGGATGGCTAGCACAGATAGCCCTCGAGTAGCTTTGTGCGAAATTCAAAAAACAAAACAAACAAACAAACTAGTTTGCTTACATTAGGTCTCGACTTTTTAAATCCTAATTTTGCTATTTTTAAAACTATCAACAAGCTTCTAATCCCACATTATGATAACTAATTGTTCATGGATGGTATATTTTTTATGATTCAGATTTAAATAATACAATTTTTCATATTTTATCATATAGATTTTGAAATAATATAGAAATATGTAGTATATTTATACTTAAAAATATAGATTGAACGTAAGTTGTTTTTGCAGCCCTCTATAATATATTAAATCAGGGAGCACATGGTTCATGTCGCCTTGCTGCTACAACATGTGTCAACCTTTACAGTCATGTGTGTGTTTTAAGAGTGACAGTCAAATCCCACTATTCGGTCACGCAAGGGTAACTTCCCTTCCATTGATCTATTATTTCAAAATTGGGGGCCATTTTACATATATGGATCTTGTGTTACTTTGCGCAAGAAAAATCTGAAACACAAACACATAAACCCTCGTAATGATTATGAATTAATGAAATAAAATAAGTGAGATTTCTTGTCGCTACTTCAGTTATCAAAAATAAATTTGTTTTTAATTTATACTTTCATTTACAGAACAGAAAAAAACTCTCATGGTTTATACCATTGATAGCAAAATAAATTTGTATTATTTATATTGTAAATATTTAATTCTTTTGAAAGGATAGATTCTATTACTTGTATTCGAACTTTTTTATACAGTTACTACACTCAAATGTAAGTACAAATGGTTATTTTATGTAATGTATATCTCTGTGGAATAGTATTTTCTATTAATGCTTTCATTGTTAAAGACGTTGCGTTTAGTGATGTTATCTATGTTAAATGATTATTTTTATGTATAATATCTCTCTTAAGAGTTTTTATTTTGTATTTTATGATTGTGTCTTAGATTACCTTCTAGATGTTTTTAGGGTGTTTACAGATTTTTCTTTGTTAAAGGTTATTTTTATTTATTTTCTGTTGAGCATGGTTTATTAGATTACTACTCCCAAAGAGGGTAGATGAGTTGTGTATTGTTATTTTATTTCTACTGCATTTGTAAAGTTGTTTGTGTTGTATAGCTACTTAGTATTTCTTGGCAACTGGTTCTACTTATACCATTTCTTGAGCAAAATACTGTTGAAGTTTGACTATTTTTTTATTCATTCTTTGTAGTTCTAGAACAACGGGCGCTTGGATCAGCGTGGAGATAAAGAATAGGAGATGTAACACAAGGTACTATAACATTTTTGTTATTCTTTAGTTAAGATGTACCTTTTTTTAAAATTATTGCGTCTTTCACAATTTTGCACTTTGGATGCAGACACTTCAACTGTTTATATTTTACTGCATCCGAATTGTAAGTTCACTATCTAGTAATTAATCGAGTTCCTTGTAAGGAAGATAGCACGTGAAATTTGGAAATATAAAACTGTCTTTAATATTGGCCAAAATAATAGCTCTTAATTTATAATGAAGAAGATTTTCTGTCCAATGTAGATTTCTCTGTAAATCTTCTTTTGTAGAGGTAATATATCTTGTACTTAAAGCCAAGTTTTCTCTACACGATAGAATTTTTGATAATTTAAGCAAGATTTTGGAAGAACCATTAATAAAACTTTTTTATAAGCATGAGTTGTTATATTTTTACTTAAATAGAATAATCTAGAGAAATGTCTTTATTTTGACTTTTATTTTAATTTTGAAAAGTGTTTAATCTTATTAGAGGAAGTTTTAAGTAGTTCGATTTAAACAGTTGTTTGATTTGGTAGAGGTAACATTTAACTGTGATTTGGGTTTAAACCTGATTTTAGACTTGCTTAAAAAGTAACATACTTTTTGCTTTGTTTGAATATTCTTTGAAATTAATTTCTTTTGAAGTTAGAAACTGTAATTTAACTTACATGAGGTAATACGATGAACTGGTAAGATAAATTATTAAAAGCTGTTTCCCATATCTGTTGCTACTTCCACACGCCCCCATGAACACATTTGCCCTTGTTTTCGTTTTATACTGTTTTTGTTCGTTTGACATTGTAAATAAAGTTCATTGTTTTAGTGAATCTCTTGGCTTCAACGACCTTTTTTAAAGAATGAAGAGACACCCTGCCACATGGTCAATAATTCATTATTGTTTGAATATTCAGTTAGCAGGTCCGAGCTGTATGCTCTACGATAAAGACGTGTAACAGGGAATACCATAATTTCAATATCAGAATATTCTATACAGATTTTGTTCGGTACAACCACTGAAACTGTTTTATATCGTTTTAGGTATAACGATAACATCAGGTTCGTATGATATTAGTCTAAGTTTAGTAGGATTGAGGTCTTCAATCAGCATAATGTAATATGAACAGGTAATAAGACGGAATAGGATCATGCTTCATAGAATAAACTGTAACAAATATGTAGCATTGAACGAGAAACAACGTGATATACAGATTGTGATATATGGACAGCCAAAGTTTTTATTATCGATTTGTATTGTTTTTTTTTTAAATTGGTAACCATGCTCAACTTAGTTCTCTTAACTAGTTAATATATATTGTTTCTTTAATGCAATATCTAACCCAAGGGACATGTAAAAACACAAATAAAAATTTAAAAATTCGTTTATTCTATATTGTATTACTTTATACTTTAGGAAATATACAACTGTTAAATACACGGTTTGTGCAACATAAGGTTATTTAATATTTAAAATGTCTTATTTACTGCCTTTCTGTGACCAAAACTTTTGTCTATGATTGGAACTAGACATTCTGTATATCATTATTTCCATCTATATAAAATATAATAATTTGTTATCAGTGAGTAACTATAAGACATTATTCTTACATGCTTTAAACTTGGGTCCATCTTGTTCCAAATCGTTGTGAGTACCGTTAATAAATATAGGATAAAGTTTGGCTGATATAAATGACCAGTAATTATACATTTTCCCATAGATGGCACTACGAACTATTGTCCAGATATGTTGACATGAGATGAATCGTAACTCAAAACTGAACAACTCGAAAACTTTCGGAAAGCTTATATATATTCTCTTCAAGATTAAATTAGGAAATAAGCAAAAAATATCAAACATGAAAGCTAATTAAATGAACTTCATTGACGTTGTCAAGATCTGTAGCATTCTTTTCTGCCAGTTAAAAAGCGTTTAGGTAGTTTAGAAAATGCGGTAGTTTGCAACGGATGGAAAGAAGGATAAAGGGGAATGAGCGTAACAAAAGATTTGTGTATAGGCTAGAAAATAATTAAAGAAGCCATTTAAAATAGGGTTAAACTAGAAGTAGCTTTAAAATTAAATAAGATTAAATATAGAGAAAATATGATGTTATAATTACAAATAAAAAATAACGCAAATATAAGTTAAAATATAAATAATAATAAATAAATTATAAAACTGGTTAAAATATATATTTGTTAAGTAGAAACAAAACTAAACGGACTTTCTGAATTTTATTAGGGGAAGGCGGGAGAGTGGGTAGGCGAGGAGGCATATTTTTAATGGTGGATGGTTTTCACATATTAAAATGAATGCAATGAATTGGGAAAATATTTCAAAATCAATCCTTTTTTGTCATAAATTACATATTTAGCTTAAACCTTTTTAGATACTTAAAACTCACTTCTTGTGGTTCGGTTCCATTTTACGTATAAGATTAAATATAAAACTGATCCACAAGAAGTGGTAAAATTATTCTCATGTAATTCAAAATTTAAATAGTCTTGGCAGGGATTGGGAGGGTGGCTCGTGATTGTGGAAATTGAGTAATATCAGCAACAAAAGTGCAAGAGAAAGTTTACTAATGAAAGGAGAGATAGCTTTAAGCTATTTATTGTAAAAACACAACAACGGTGAACTTAATATCTATATTTCAACCATAAAAAATCAAAGTATTTACTTTGGATCAAAATTTTTCAAGAATAAAATAACTGAAGTCGCATTCTTATCATTTACATTCGCGTCAGCCTGCCAGCACGTCACAACTAATGATGAATTGGAGTGTTCGTTTTATCTTACGGGCCCGTCTTAGTTCGTTTTTCCATAAATTAGTAAAAACACAATTAACTAATTTTAGTGGAGAATAAAGATCGAAGGTCATGGTAAAGAAGAACATTAAATGAACTTTGCAAAGTTGGTTTTTGTTGCCTCGGTCTTTTTTAAATTTAAAGTTTAATACCCAAATAGCCCTCGTGTAGCTTTGCGCAAAATTCAAAAACAAACAATCAAAGAAACCAGCAATAGAAGGCATGTATCCACGTAAAAAATGTTGAAGGAGTGGTCGTTGATATATATTAAAACGCGTTTATTATAGTCAACATGGCGTCAATTGTTAAACGTATTGCTACTGTAATATTATTAAAAAGCTGTCTCACAACAATATCACGTAGCACTTCAGAAGTTGCGCAGGAAACTGGTCAAATTATAAAGGACATTTGTCACTCCAGTTTTTAGTTTCCGTGTAAAAAATATCTGTATTACAGCAGGGAATTACATTCCATTAAAATTAATCAGGACATGGCAGAAATGAAGCAAGGATGTGAGGCAGAAAACCGCAACTGAATTAGAAATACAAATATACGACTACAAATTCTTCCGCACTATGTGTATACGTATGTGTCTAGATCTATATTTAAGTTAATAATGTCCATTGAAATGTAATACGTGGGCGTGTCATTTGTTATTAATTTTTGATTTACTTAAAAGTTAAATTTAATGTTAAATCGCAGGCAAAACAGTAAAATTATTATAAAAGTTGGGAAGAAACATCAAATTAAGCCTCACTACTGTTAAAACTTGTGTCACATATTTTCTCCACTACATCCTTTTTGAAAACCCCTTTTAATCAGGCTGTAATTCATTCACAATTAACTCTTTCGACACTTTAATTATTTTTCGATATCAATTGTGTGAAAGCATTGCATACATATATATATATATCAATATGCATGTGTGTAGGTGTTTATATGCACGTGAATATCGTTTTTGTATACGCGTAACATAGTCTGGGCTATCAAATATTGGTTAAACACGTATTTATCTGAACTGTCTTTTGTTTTTTGAAATCGAAGAACTAAGCTCGATCTCGTTAGTTTAGCTGGAAATACTTATTGCGTGTTATCGGGCACGCAATTTTATCGTTTATATTTCAAAACTAATTGTTAACAGAGAACGACAAAAAACCAACAAAATATAAAATGAAACATATTATAGGTTTATTTCGTTTATGGTTATAATGAATACTGTGATTCATCAGTTAACTGGCAGACGTGCCATTTTTATATTATGGAAGTAGAAAGGCTGTCTTCACATACTTTTGGCAGATGTAAGATATAGCATGTAGTACATTGCTAATTCCATTCACTTTTAAAATTAAAGTCCTGATTACTGTCTAAAAGATGGAAAAGGAAATTGATATCAGTCTGGATAAGATTAATGTTGCAATATTTAAGTTGTAAAAGATATTTAGAGTTTTTATTTTGATTTTTAATTCAAAATATTAGAAAGATAAGTAAACATAGAAGTAACAATCACGAAATAGTTTCTAAAAAAATGAATATACCACCGTTTGTTTGTCCCCCAGTAGCATAGTTGTATGTCTGCAGACGTACAACGCTAGAATCGAATCCCATGCTAGACATATCACGGCTAACCCATTATCTTGCTTTGGTTTGTTTTGAATTTCACGCAAAGCTACGCGAAGGTTATCTGCGCTAGCCATCCCTAATTTAGCCATGTAAGACTAGAGGGAAGGCAGCTAGTTATTACCACCCACCGCCAAATCTTGGGCTACTCTTTTACCAACGAATAGTGGGACTGACCATCATGTTATAACGCCCCCACGGCTGAAAGGGCGAGAATGTTTTGGTGCTTAGGGGATTCGAACCCGCGACCCTCGGATTACAAATCGAGTGCCCTAACCACCTGGCTTTTGTTGCTTTATGATGAATTATAAAAAACGGGTATTAGTATTAAATAATTTTGAAATAATGAATAATAATAATAAAGATGAATATTGCTATATTTAACTTGCTGAAAATATGTAGGGTTTTTATTTTCATTTTAAAAAGAGTATTTAAAAGTTAAGTAACTGTATAAATGACGAATATTAATGTCAAATAACTTTGAAATAATTTAGTTATCGATCAGAAACAAAAAGTTAATTGAAATCAAATACTTTAAGCAGCTTTTTTATAGTCATACATTTCATTATATTCTGAAGTGTGTACACTTTATGGAATGGATCGTTCGGTTTTTAGATGATGTTTTGAGCTCCATTCTGCGTTATCTTTATAATATCAGAGTAAAATAAAAAATAAAAGGAGGAGACAAAGAAGTCCATAACAGTCTTCCACCATGCTAAATACCACGTCTCAACCCAACTTTAATTGTTAGTTGTATAAGATATACAGGTGGACGGTTATTATTAATTATCCACTGCCATCTTTTCAGCAAAAAGTTGCTAAATTTTACGAAATTATTCTAATTAAAGAACGTTTAGCGTAACGTGATATTAGCTTAAACAATCAACACAGCATAAATGATACATATCAGCTGTACTGATTGTATGGGGGTAACAACAAGAAACATTTAATCTAAATTCCATGGCGTTACTATAATATAAGTTATTATAGTGTTTTGGAGAAGGAAACTACCACTGAACTGCTTAAATAAACTTAATTTTAAGTTTCGACACACACTTTCGACGTCATTTTCTCTTGAATCTAATGTATTTCGATTTTATTTTTAACAGAAAGATAACACAAAAAAGAAAAACCAAAAGCAAGGAAATTTCTTCTTAAAATTTAAAATTACCTCGACTGTTTCCTTGTAGCCATCCTTTTCTCCCAATTTTTTTTCCTTGATCTTTCAACAAACAAAATCTATTTTAAAAGAAACACAACTAAAATGAATGAAAATAAAAAAAAGCAAAACCTTAATCTGTATATCTATCGGGTTTCTGTGAATTTCGGTATTGCATGGACATCAAAAGATTAGAGTCAGTAATGAGGCCCAGCTATTTGAGCTATCAGAATCTCTCTAAAGCTTACATCCCAGTGTTTCATCTGCACCAATATATTTTGTTACTGTGGTAGTGCTTTAACTACCTAGCCATGCCGGGCCTTTTTACGCCAATACTTTTCACAAAAACTATCAAGTCTACCTTTGATTATTCTCATGGCCGTTAAGGCGTTCGACTCGTAATCTGAGGGTTGCGGGTTCGAATCCCGGTCGCACCAAACATATTCGCCCTTTTAGCTGTGGGGGGCGTTAAAATGTGACGGTCAATCCCACTATTAGTTGGTAAAAGAGTAGCCTAAAAGTTGGCGGTGAGTGGCGATGACTAGCTGCCTTCTCTCTTGTCTTACATGTCTAAATTAGGGACGGCTAGCGCAGATGGCCCTTGAGTAGCTTTGCGCGAAATTCAAAAACAAACAAACAAATTATTCCCTCAGCCCGAAATAACTTTGTCAACGTCACTGTCTTTTTAAAGGACAAAATGTAACACAGTAATTTGTATAGAAAACCTACTAACAGATCACAGTTTCTGCACTGTAAAATCTGTTACCTCAATCACACTAAACAGTCCGTACAATTAAGCTCTCTTAATAAATAAAATCTGTTCAGATGAAACGAATTACATAAAACACATCAATGATCTAAAATAAACCATGTTACGAAGAGGATATAAAGGTACCGAAACTGAAAGAAGGTTAAAAAGGCTAACAACATTCAACAAGAAAACTTGTCTTAACCAGTGTAATAGTCATATTTCAACTATAATTCCTCTTTTTATTACCTATCACTTCAAATTCAGGAAGAGTTTATGAAAAACTATCGACTTTTTTGATAAATATGACCATAAACACTTCAACATTTCTAAAAAACTTTCTTCTACCAGACAGAGTACAGTTTACCTCATACAATGTAACAGTGCAATCACTAGTATGTAAGACATACCAAAACAACCTCTAAGGAAGGTTTCAATAACCATAAATCTTCTATTAACATAAAAAAAATATTTCCATGTTGCTCAATACATTAACTAAACCGGTTATTATATTAAATGATGTTTCTCTCGTTAGCATCAAAAGCGATTTCAAGTCTAAAGTTGATACAGAAGTAAAAAAAGTCCATTCAACTGCGACTTTAGATACTGTTTAACCTTTTGTAATAAATCAAATTCCTCAAATCTGTAATTTACGATCATCAGTTTGTTCTCTATCAGAAAAATAAAGTTTTTTTTTCTATTCACGTAGTATAAGTTCTCAATCTTTATCATTAATTTTTTAAATACATATTATTATTTATAATAATTTTCGGGCTACTTTTTAATCGTATGTGTTTAACATTCCTTTTTGTAATCACTCTTCATAATTCCCTTGTATTTTACTTTATTAACACATGGCGTAGTTTCTTTTGACCATCTTTCTTTATAAAACAATACATCTCTAATCTCTTACACCTAACATTCTTGTTTCCGGTTGTATAACACCGGAATTGAGAAACACTTATAACAATGCGTTGAAAGCTGTTAAAAACACTTCCGGATTTTCATAGTAGCGTGCTTGACATCATTTAAATTCTACTTTATTTCACACTTTACTTTGTAGGATCATTCATAGTTTGCCCCTGATGAAGAAAGGTCCACCTTTCGAAAGCGCTCAGATTATAGGGTATCGTAATTTTGATTTAAATTGATATTTTTGAACTTACGTTTTTACTATCATAAATATTAACGAGAGAAGATATTGCAAGAATCAGCTACGACAACACTATAAAGTAAGAAAAAACTGATATAAAAATAATTGTTTTTATATTATGAAATATCATCCAAAGAGTATCTAGGTTTCAAATGTAATTAAAAATCAGTTTTGATATACTCCTGAGAGATAACAACTTCTCTACCGTTATTGCCCTATTTCGCGTGCGTGTGTTTTTTCTTATATCAAAGCCACAAAGTGCTGTGTCCACAGAGGGGAATCGAATCCCTGATTTTAGCGTTGTAGATCTCTAAACCTAACGTTGTCCCCGCGAGGGACTCCCTATTTCGAGAACTTTAATTTAACATTATCATCACAAAGACCTGGAAGATTCACTAGTTTAGACACAAATGAAAAAAATTGAAACATCTAACAATATGCAGGTGGTACTCAGTATTATATCTTATTACACAGACATCAAAAGATTAGAGTTAGTAATAAGGCCCAGCTATTTGAACTATCAGAATATATCTAAAGATTATATCCCAGTGTTTCATCTGCACCAATATATTCTGTTACTGTGGTTAACATTATATAAGATAAACAAGTAGAAGAATCACATGGGTATATCTATAGTTTGGTTTTTGTTTGTTCGCTTTTGAATTTCGCGCAAAGCTAAACGAGGGATATCTGCGCAAGCCATCCTTAATTTAGCAGAGTGAAACTAGAGGGATGGTAACTAGTCTTCACCACTCAACGCCAACTCTTAGGCTACTCTTTTACTAACGAATAGTAGGATTCACCGTCACATTATAACGCCTCCACGGCTGAACGGGCAAGCATATTTGGGTGACGAAGATTCGAACCCGCATCCCTCATAATACAAGTCGAGTACCTTAACCATCTGGCAATGCTGGGCCATAAATCTATAGTATATCCAAGACTAAAGCTTGTCTAACACACCGCCTCCCGCTATTACAGCGGTATGTCTCCGGATATACAACGCTAAAATCAGCGGTTCGATTCCCTTCGGTGGAGTCAGCAGATAGCCTGATGTGGCTTTGCTCTAAGAAAACACGCTTGTCTAACACAAGTTGCACTATTTGCATGACGAATAAATGTTCAAGATATAACTGATTAGTAACTAAAATAATCGTTAACAGCATTATATAAAATAGAATATTTCCTCCCATTTTGAGTGAATAGTTGCAACTTGACAGGTTACTTTATTTCCATCTTTTCTTTTTTGATAGATTTGTGGTGAAGGCAATAGTATGGTAAAATGGCTAATGTCGTAGTCATGGTGAATGAAATGTTTTCGCAATAGTTCTACTTATAATGCTAGAAAGATCGTTTAAAAAATAGCAAACTGTTTTAACTTCTGGATTTAGTGTTTATAGTTTTCAGTTTTTTTCGAACTACCGTGTTTCTCCGAAAATAAGACAGAGCTTATATTAATTTTCACTCCAAAATATGACACTAGGGCTTATTTTCGGGGGATGTCTTATTTTGATATATTAAAAAAATGAAGTTACAAAGTAAAACTATTAAACTAACCATTTAAAATAAACTATTATTAAACTATTAAACTAACTGATTAATACTTAAACAAACTAATTAACTAACTATTAAACTAATTAATAAATTATTATTTTTTTATTTCTTTCCTCTTCCTGCCACTCTTAACCAGGGCTTATTTTAAGGGTAGGGCTTATATTAAAACTATCCCCAAAAATCACACTAGGTCTTGTTTTATGGGTAGGTCTTATTATCGGAGAAACACGGTAGATGACCAACAGAGTGGCAGTTGAAAGCGAAAGACGGAAGTTAAAGTTATTGTAAGCATTTTTGATTTAAAACAAGTACAAAATTGCCTTAACTAACTGAAAAAAAAACGTATTTAATAGATATGACAAAAATATTGTCAGTATTACTTAACATATCTTGCCTAATATACATAACCCACGAGAATACGATTAAAACAAGAAGACCACAATTTGGGGTATTGTCCCGTTATGTCACATGCATGCGTATTACTGCCAAACGGATAGGATTTTGTTGTAGGGAATGTTGCAGTACGTCATCTTTCAAAGAGAAAGCCACTGTTACAAAAAAGAATCATCAGAGTACAGATCAAGACTTTATTGAAACTGAACATACTGAAGAAGCAATACCGTCGCTCAAAATGAAAGTTATAGTTATGAATAAGAATCCTCAAACCCTAAAGCAAGACTTTAGTTTAGTTGAGTGTATTTTATTTTACTGTTAACAAGGTAATAAACAATAATTTAAAGCTGCAAAGCTTTATAAACCAAAACCTTTCCATCTTCCAGCTATGCCCGGCATGGCCAGGTGGTTGAGGCACTCGACTCGTAATCTGAGGGTCGCAGGTTTAAATCCCCGTCACACCAAACCTGCTCGCCCTTTCAGCCGCAGGGGTTTTAAAATGTTACGATCAATCCCACTATTCGTTGGTAAAAGAATAACTCAAGAGTTGACAGTGGGTGGTGATGACTAGCTGCTGCCTTCCCTCTAGTATTACACTGCTCAATTAGGGACGGCTAGTGCAGATAGCTCTCGTGTAGCTTGCGCGAAATTCAAGAGCAAACAAGCAGACGATCAGAAGTATAGTAACAAGCCTCCTCTCTTGAAGACTTGAGTGGCTCAAAGATATATTTGAGGACTTATAACTCTAAAGTTAGGGATTCTATTCCCTGTGTAACAAAAGTACAGGTAACCTATTGTATTTTGCCCGGATGTTTTATTAGAATTTTGAACAAATTATTTTGCGATCACTATTATGAACCACTGTCATGGTTCATAAAAAAAAGACTATTCAGTATTCAGAAAATAAATACTGTTTTTATTTGTTTGTTTCTCCTAGGACATTACATTGTTTCAATAAACAGGCGTGTTTATTTTTCTCATCATGTTTAATTTGGTTGACGTTTCATATCCCTGTGTTTATCTTCCTTTCCTGGAAATCAATATTTGACAATAAATGAGGAACATTTTATCACCTGTTTCACTTATTCTAATGTACTTTATTTATGTACACTAATGATTATATTTTCTCACCTGTATATACAGGTATTTTAAGTTTTTAACATTACAATATTAACATTGTAAATGTTCTGAATGCACTTCTTATTACTATGCTGAAAAACGAACGACATGCTGAGCATTTTAGTGATATTTTGTTTTTGTTGTTTACTATACTTTATGAACACTGTTAATAAGTGAACCAGGCGTTGATTACAAACTTGGAATAAAAATATATTATTGATTCTGAATACTGAAAAATCAACGTTCTTGTTGATTTATATGTAATTAAAAACACACAAAGTTGCAGTAACAAACGGTATAGGTTAAAAACTTAAAGAGCGTCTGGGCTTATAAACTAATAGACGTTTTTAAATGTTTTTATTTATGGTTTTAGCATAAACCTGGAGCTATTTGGATAGTTGTTTGAATGTTTCAAACGATTACACTTTATAATGATTTTTGAAAACTGCACGATCGTGATTTTTAACTTGATATCAGTTTTTTTTGTCTGTGATAGGTTATTTTGGAACGGAAAAATAACAATGGCCAATAAAGATCTATAATTAATTTGATCGTTAGAAAAAACTATTTGTGTGGGTATTTTTCATGTGTCAAGGAAACGTTTTAGAAATATTCATTGTATAAATGCTTTCGTGCATTTAAATATAATTTCAAAACTGTCATTAATTGACTCAAAACGTTATTACTCTAGACATTTATAAGCTTTATTCTTGTTTGACATTTACTGATTGGTAGAATGTCAATGACAAACAGAGTACAACATGTAGGGTACAGAGTACACTGTCAACATGTTTCGTTACATGTAGGGTACAGAGTACACTGTCAACATGTTTCGATTTGTAAAAGGTACTTCTTTGTACATAGGTTTAAATTTCTCTGTTGTTAGATGTCTACATTCACGAGCTTATGTTCCAGCTTTCCACAATTAAAGCGGTATCCAAGAACATGTCTTTGAAAATCACATTTGAAATTTAATGTTTCCATTTTACCTCTGCTGCTTTAATTTATTGTTTCCACTTTGCCGATTTTGTTTGTTTCTTTCTTGTCTACAAAACTTGAAAACTTCTATATTCATGTACTCGATTAATCTTATTTTAGACTTCCATTACGTTTAGTGTTACAACTTATGGAATATTCGCTTTATTTAGATTTAACCTCATTATACTGCTAGCTCAACTCTTTGGAAGTTGAATTTTAAGTTATTAATATATCATAAACTCTTTTGGTGGACATAAGCTCGTCTTAATATATTTCCTACTCACAGTAGCTTATGTCCTAACATACAGTCATACTTATATGTGTTATTACCGTGGTTAAAAGTTTCTCTCTTATCTTCTCCTAATCTTAGTTCATCACATGCCCTGACAAATATTTTAGTCTCCCGTGCAAACCTTACTCACAGAATGTCATATTTTTGTATGTCCATCTAGCCTGAAATGCACACTCTTCATCTATTGCGCCTAAGAAAGTTTATCCACCCCTCTCTAACTTTCTATAGAATAATGACATTGTATTTGTTGGTATCGTGAAGCCACGCATTCTTAAAGCGATGCAGCATTTCCACTGGAATCAATCGGCGGGGTAGAGATAACATCTTAATTTATTGTTTAATACTTTTTCTGGTCCGTTTTCTTGTGATCACTTTTCACTGTCTAGTTTATTTAGCTATTTATACTACTATTCAACTTTCTGTAAGTTAACTTACGATAACCACGTACTGTTCCCTATTTCTATAGACTATGATCAACCTCATATCCTGACGGCTGCTTCGCTTGCAACAAACTGCAGTTTAGGACAATCAACGACAATAGTATTAATTAACATACTTAAGAATATATGTAAGTTGTAGAAATACGCACATAATCAACTCGAAGAAACTTGCGTGAAAATTAAGAAGACAGAACTTTGGTTAAGGTTCAGAATTTAAAACTTTTGCTAACAACTATCGATTTTTATACAATGAGGTTAATTTTTTCATACCATAACATTACCATGAAAATCGTATAAATCAATCCAAATAAACTGTAAAGTTTACAATAGCTCCTTGTATACAATATCTAAATAGAAGAACAATGGTACGCACATGCATTTCTGTTTAATACAACATGTACCTCATAAGACTTTATTCATTGATAAAGTAACAAAAATAAACAGAGAAGTTGAATCATATTCTACTGTGCTACCTATAGGCTGTTGATTAGGAGAAATCTCTGTTGGATAACAATGGGCTGTAGCTAATCTATGACTGGCTAATGATTCATTGAATGAATGGTGGCCGACATCTTAATTAACTAACTCATGGAAGTTGTACATTGAACTTTGTATATTGCTAATACATGATTGTATCCTAATACCTTTAAATATTTTGTTCGCAATTTTCTCGAACCAAGTTGACGTCATTAGTTATCCACGAAGACCAATCATGTTTCTGTTCCACTAATTTAATTCTCTATTGAAGCCTCCTGACTCATTTAGCTAGCCACATTCTTCGGGTCATGAAACTTTTGTTTCCAGCGATCTATTCTGATCTTTCGTACTTATGTAAAGTAGTTTTAATTTTATAACTCTATCGTATTACTTTGCATTACACAACATCCAATATATCAGGGCAGTTCTTACTACACGTAAATCAGTACGTGTGAATGTTTAGCAAAACGAGCCACTATTGATTTTAAATTGTATCTCGTTTCTTCCCAAACTTATTTCGAATAATTTTTCACTGAAAATACACGTGTTATTTATAACTTAAAGAGTTTACATCATGTCTTGTTGCATTCTAACAACATATTCTGTAACTTTTATAATATATGCCTTTAAACACTCTTGTAGTTAATAACTTTGGTGTTCATTAAATTAGAAACGTTTCTAACCATATTATTTAATGAATTTTAAATCGAGTAATTAATCTTTAGTTATGCTCTAATCACCGTTTCATCACATGTCGACATGCTAGATGACATTATATTAACTTAAACTAACATAAGAACACATTAGTGGATGTTGCTCAGTTGATATTATAATAACTTAAACTAACAGAAAGAAGCAACTGTTTGTGGAATAGAAGTTAGATCAGATTAAAATTTGTTATGATACTATAAAAACTGAATTCGTCTTCTAAGGACTGTAAGTATTATAAGCAGACTAAAATAACTACATTATTTTTAAATTTAAAAACACAAACTTATTTCCTATGCATATGTTCAACAAACTTTAATTAAAAGACACAAAAACAAAAACAACTCAACAGAAAAACATACTTGAGCAATTAACTATCTTAAAAAACGTTGTTTTTAATCAGACAGACATACAATAGCTCAAATGAAATTGCGATATTTCTAGTACTTACAATCTTAATTCCAAAACGAAGTTAGATTTTTCTTTCTTGTAAAGATCCAGACAACAGTGATAGAGCATTCTTAACTTTTAATTGATTAGTAAGATGTAAATATTAAAAATAGTTTACCACAACATAATATCTGTTGTAATGTGGTTTAACTAGACGTTGTTCAAATACTATTACTTAATTTTTGTGATAATTATCTTAAAAAATTAATGTTTATTATAGAAATATTGTAAGTTCGACGTTCGAATACAGTTAAGTCGTTAATTTAAGGAAGAATAAAAAAATTGAACTTTTTGCCGCCATCATTACTTTGCGTCACCTAAAGTTTAGGTAAAAAGACATTCGTATGTCATAAAGTTGAATATTTAAATCTGGCACATTTTTCATGTCATGTCGGTAATTTTTACATGAAATAACTTGTCATTTGTATAATTTAAATCCCAAGTTAAATTATACGACTTCGAATGGTAAATATTCTGTTTATGATGAGAATAAAATTTTCTTTATATAGTTGTTTCTTTCTAAAAGTTCAGGCAAATATTCGTCACGGTGATCGAATTTTTTGTGTTAATATCTTCATTTATAGCGATATTAGAGAAAGATGGAAGATTCTTGCTATATTACTTGTTAGTTTAGCGTGCTGTGAATAACAATAATAGAATTCTTGGAAAATCACGCAGTAGTAAATCAAACAACTATTGTTCCTTTTTTTCGTATGTGGTTTAAGTAATACAACCTCACGGATTGCTGCACATTATTTCATTACGTAGACTGGGTAACGATAATTCAGAAACACCAATTTGGTATATGGGAAAAATGTAATTTGTTTAAAAGCATAAAAATTAGAACGACCTTTACTTTATATAAAGAATGATATCATATATGATACATTAGTTTAATAAACTGTTTATACGTAACCATGGCAAAATAATGTAGATATGGTTGTATTAAATCTATTTAATGTTTATATATATATACATAATGATGAGTGTCTCAACAGGTGAGATATGATTTAATATGAAAAATATATAATGTGATGCACTAATATTTTGGGTATTTCTTTTATTTAATTTACCATAATTACTTAATGCATTTGTGTTAAATAATATCGGTAAAGTTCGCTTAACGGCTAGCTAGCTAGCTGCTTCACTGACCACATGCAAAATGTTCACCAACAAAAATATTTAATGTCTAAAGTTAATTCTCTGAAGTTCAACAGTTTATAATGTCCAAATTCTATAAACTTTACTGGTAAAATATATGTAGTTTCCTAATTGATAAGCGTTAATCGCAGTTATAGCCTCCGAGATTTATAGTATACTAACTGTAGTAAACCAACAATATGTAATTGCCTCTTGGCGCGTCGATTTTCAAACGTTAAGGCAAGGTTCTCGAAAGTTGAGATGGCAACAATACTGCCAATCAGTATTATTTTACATACACGCATAGAACATTGTTACTTCTTACACTCGAGAATCTTCTACAAAGCTAGAGAACAGGTGGGAATTTCGCAATACACATTTAACACTATAAGTTACATACATTTCTAAATATATATATATATATATATATATAGCGAAAACAAACATCGATATTAAAACAAGCATGTTGTAATAAATCTGTCACATTTTCCTCATTACAGAATTAAAGATTGGCGCGGCCCGGCATGGCCAAGCGTATTAAGGCGTGCGACTCGTAATCTGAGGGTCGCGGGTTCGCGTCCCCGTCGCGCCAAACATGCTCGCCCTTTCAGCCATGGGGCGTTATAATATGACGGTCAATCCCGTTATTTGTTGGTAAAAGAGTAGTCCAAGAGTTGGCGGTGGGTGGTGATGACTAGCTGCCTTCCCTCTAGTATTACACTGCTAAATTAGGAACAGCTAGCACAGATAGCCCTCGAGTAGCTTTGTGCGAATTAAAAAAACAACAACAACCAAACAAACAAAGATTGGCGCTAGACACTCTTTAACTAAGATGTTATACATATACATTGCGAAGAATACATTAAATATAATATATTATCAAAAAGTTATACAACTTTAATAATCATGACAGTACATAACACAATCAATACAAACAACCTTATAGCCACAAAATTACATAACACATGAAAGTTCTTAAACACAAATGTTATCTTTTTAGCTCAACACAATCAATAATCACACGACTGAGAGGGTTTCTTAATATGGAATACGTTTCAAAGGAACAACAGGAATTTTGTTACATGTATTCTTGGAACCCAAATGACCTTCCATAGGGAATTCATGACAAATAGTGAAGAGGTCTGCGGATCCTTTTCTTGCTCGGCAGTCGGTTTACTTCTAGCAAGTGGAACTTTACCAAGTGAACCAAATTCTTCACGTTCATCATTGTCACTCACCAAATAATTGTCAGTAGGAGACTAATCTATAATATCTTCCTGTGCATAAGTGTCTATAATTTGTTTTTGGCTTAATTACTTAGCCTGAGCTCGAGTCACAGCAAATGAGAGAAACACAGTTGGATTCTTCTCAATAACAACACCGTTCTTAGATAAAATAGCCCTTTTAGACTTGGCAACAGCTTTTCTTTCAACCAAATCGTTTTCCAACAATAATGATACACCTTTAATTGGCAGATTTAGTTTTACTTCAACCATAACTGGCCCTGAAACTAGGTCTGATGTTAAATAAATGTTATGAAGAGGAATATAAATTAAACCACCCTCAGACACTCACCTGTGACAGAATTCGAATTTAAATTCAGTATACCTTCTAACAACAGTCACTGAGTCGCTCCAGTATCACGTAGAATATGCATAAGTATGGGATTAGCAATGGCATTTGTCAAAGATAAAAAGTCAACAGACACAAAAGGTCTAAATTTCTCTCTATCTACATCAGTCGTTTTATCAGTAGCCAAATAAACAAAATTGGGTGACATGAAACTACATTCTCGTGTATACACTAAATGTTGCCTCATTTTCATTTTCAAACACCAACAACTGGACATAACATGACCAGTCTTCACAAAAATGGTAAACAAGCCTTGATGATTGTGATGAACTTTTATCCTGATTGTCTGAAGATTTTTAACTAGAGAAGCTAAATTTTTAGAGCAGTCGTGAACGTTATTGGATTGAACGGATACAGGTTTTTGTCGAAATGAAAAATGATTTTATTTCTTAAAATGTAATTGTTGAAAAGAGCAGCTGTTTCCTGTAGTGTTTCAACTTTTTTTTTCATCCAAGTAAGATTTAGGTTGTTATTTGTACAGCTTTTAAATTCCTCATTTAAATATGATTGATTTAATTTATCTAAACTGTTGCCAATTTGCAAAGAATTACACCATCTGATTCACGTTATAATTGCATATAACTTTAAATATCTTGTTTCTGATGACCTCAAAACGTTTGGCGATAAACATCTAGTATTATCTCGTATGCTTTGGAAATAGCTACTTCAACGTTATCATAATTTGTGCAATCTTCTAAAAGAGAGCGACATGAACTTTTTATGTTTTACCAGTTAAAACTTTTTCAGTTGTCCATTCCAAGGTTTGGATAATCTGTTCAAAATGTTGAAAATATTTGTCAATTCATTTTCATTAAATGGTGGCACTTTAATATATCGATTAAGTTAAAAGTTGTCATTTTACCTTGGTCAATCGGAGTTGGGTCTAATTTCCATTTCTTTTAGCCTAATTTCTTTTTTTTTGGCTTCGATACAAGCTTGCTCTTTCTGGACCTAAAAAGGAGCTTGTTCAAGTTTGATTTGTTTACGTTTTAACTGGATTTCTAACTTATCTTTATCATTCAACTCTAATTAGTTAGTGGAGACACTAGAGTATTCTCCTAATGCTTCCTCAGACAATACACTATCATCAACTAGTATTTCAATAACACTGTTTTTAGCTCATTTTTTCTATTTTTTAATCTCTAATTCTAAAGTTTTGGCAATTTCGAGCAATTCACTTTTGTTCTACTTGTTCGAAAGAAGGTCATTCAAGGAAACCTTGATAATCAAGTATGATTATATGCTGTTGGCACTAATAAGTATAAATTGAATTATGATTTGTATTTGAATTTAAATCGAATTTTGTCTTTAATTTAGATTTCGAACACAAGCCACAAATTTATTATGCTACATATTATTATTTCAAATAGCTGAAACTTTTAACTTAAATTTAGAAGTTAATTAAATGTCTATATGTATTAAATTTATGATATTTGCCAACAAGATTGACCCACATCCATTTATTTTTTAACACAAATATATTTTAATATACCAATAAAAATTCAATTTTTAATGATTATTACAAAAAGAATTTTTACATTTTTTTTTTTACTTTCGCGCAAAGCTACTCGAGGGCTATCTGCACTAGCCGTCTCTAATTTAGCAGTGTAAGACTAGAGGGAAGGCAGCTAGTCATCACCACCGACCGCCAACTCTTTTACCAACGAATAGTGGGATTGACCGTAATATTATAACGCCCCCACGGCTGAAAGGGCGAGCATGTTTGGTGCGACGGGAATTCAAGCCATCAACCCTCATAATACGAGTCGAGTACCTCAACCACCTGGCTATGCCGGGCCTTTTGACACTTACAAACAATATTGTGTCTTCTATTTAAAGGTCAGCTAGCTAACTGCTTCACCGAGTACACAGAAGTTTTTCGTCGTACAAATACTAACCAAAGTTAATTCACTGACTTTCATCTGTTTATAATGTTCGAAATCTAAAAAATTTCCTGGTCAAACATCTGTAGTTTACATATTAATATGCGTTAATCACAGTTATAGCTTCCGAGGTTTATAGTATTCTAACTGTAGTAAACCAACAATATACTACCGTCTTTTCGTGTGTCGGTTTATAAACGTTAAGTTCTGGAAAGTTCAGATGGCAACAATGCTGGTAATCAATTGTATTTTACACACTCACATAGTACGTTGTTAATTCTTACACTCAAGAATCTTTTACAAAGTTAGAGAAGAAGCGGGAATTTCGCAATACACATTTAACACCATAAGTATCATGCATTTCTACATATATATATGTAGAGCTAAAACAAACATCAACATTAAAACAAATACATAACAGTAAATCCGTTACAATAGATAATTAAATTTCTAAGTAATTTTCTTTCAACATCACTTTGTCTCTTCATTATTTAATAAATTACTGATAGAAAACATTAGTGATATCTTAAAATCATATTTAAATTCGTGGGGTAATATCACATTCGGGTCCATATGTGTCCGTCTGTGTTTCCGCGCGCGTATCTCAAGAAAACTAATTAGCGATGCATATTAAAATTTTACACAAGATGGGGAGCCAGTTTGGGACAGTCCTATCCAGATTTTGGATAGTTTGAAGTATTTTTATTGATTTTGAATTAATAACTCTGTAGAGTGTGATTGGATTTGTATCAAATGTCTTGGTCCGGCATGGCCAGGTGATTAAGGTGCTCGACTCGTAATATGAGGGTCGCGGGTTCGAATCCTCCTCGCACCAAACATTCTTGTCCTTTCAGCCATAGGGCGTTGCAATGTGATGGTCAATCCCACTATTTATTGGTAAAAGAGTAGTCCAAGAGTTAGCGATGGGTGGTGATGACTAGATGCCTTACCTCTAGTTTTACACTGCTAAATAAGGGACGTGAAGCGCAGATAGCTCTTGAGAAGCTTTGTGCGAAATTCAAGAACAAACAAAACAAACCAAATTTCATGGGCACATTAGGTTTGAGATTTTCAACCCTAGTGTGATGTTAAAACATAATACCAACATGTCATATCATTTCACAATTTTTATCATAATAGAGCTTCCCCGTTCTCATCATTTCTATATTACTGTGTGGTTTGGTTTTGGGCTGAAAGGGCGAGCATTATGGTATGAATTGGAAGTAGTGAACGTGTTTGTTGAGAAGAATTCTGACAAGTACGGAAACCAATAGTCTATATTAATGTGTGAATAGGAAGAAGTAAATGTATTTGTTGAAAGGGATTCTGACAAGTATAGAAACCATTACCTATTTCCTGTTCATTTAATTTAACCTTTTAAAAACTTCATCATTTACAAACTATTAAGTGCCATTTTGAAAAAAAAGAATAGTATTACTATTACTAGAATAACATTTATGCACTTTAAACAGCTTTGCATAAGCGATGTTTTCAACTCGTAATCATATTTCTAAATTCTTGCTGATCAGGATATCATATCTTGGGAATTGTTACCCAAAATATAGTTTATCCAATACATTCTAATACAGAGAATTGAGCTACGTTAAGTTTTATTAATTACACTCATCATGATGCATTAGTATCAGGCCTATTATATTTTAAACATCACATTCTTTATCTAATCCTTTATAGATTTTGAAGAATTGGAAGAGTGTATAATAATTGTTTCCTGATCACTCTTCATTCACTATACACACTGCTGACAACTCGTTTCGCTCAAACCAGAGTTCTTCAGACCTGCTGGAATGCAGCAAACACATCGGTGGTCAGAGCACTTTATATAAGGCATTTTTATTGTATGAAAACCTTTAATATGATGGTCGATAATTGAGATATATATGTTGTTTGCGTTACCTAGTATCTACTGAATAAAAAAAATTGAATTTTAGAAATTGTTACGTGACATAATTGTGTTACCAATTATCTACTGATCAAGCGAATATTTCTTAACAATCCTTTTATCCATTAAATTAAGAGACTAAAACGACCACCAGTGGCACAGCGGTATGACTGCGAACTTACAATGCTAGAAACTGGTTTTTATACCCGTAGTGAGCAGAACACAGATAGCTCATTGTGTATCTTTTTGCTTAACTAGAAACAAGCAAATAAAAGATGCTAAAACAGGCATCTTAGCTGGTTTCGACGTACAATAGGGTCGATAATGTCATAGGTAAGTAACTTTTTGTTATTACTGATATGCCAGTATTTTTTGTACTTGTCCGTGAAAAGCAAATAATATCTTACTGACTATCCAATGAGATCACGTGCTTATTTTGGTTTTTGAGTCTGACAGTAGATAGAGGTTAGCATCTATCACTGCATCTTAAGCAAATCTTTATTTGTGCGAATGTTTCAGAAACATGTAAAATATTATTTTGAAGCTTAATTCAAATCTACGTAATTTACGAGAAATATTATTTGTTGAGTAATGAAATCATTTTACAGAGATTAAATAAATGAATATGTCCTCCAGTGGCTCAATGGCAAGTATGAGGACTCACACCACTATAAACCCGGATTTAATAGACGAGATTGGCGTAGCACAGATAACCTATAGTGTAGCTTTTTCCTACAAATAAACGAAAATACAGTCTATTGTAGTGGAAAGCAACGTTAAATCTCTTTTAGAACAGCTTTTTAAAAAGTTGTTTCGTTTTGGAGGGTGAATAGCAAAAACTGAAATTTGCGCCATCTTCCGGAACGTTAGAATAAAAGAGTATAAGCTATAGCGTCAGAAACTAAAGTAACATCAGAGAGAAACTTCCAAAGATAAATAGAAACTTGCAGATTATCAAGTTATGATATTGTTATTATTCAGAATTCAATCCTACTCAAATGTGCGGATTGCTATATTAAATCTTTCATTTATCAATTGAATGATATCATATCAATTTTCACTAAAGTACCTTTTAAACAGAAACAACACGGGTACATTATTGTAAAGTAATACATGTTTGATTTTTTATGTGATACAGTCTCATAATATATATAATGGAGTACATGATGAAAAAATATTACTTGTAGGGCTTTAGCATGCTCAGTATACCTTTCAATTAATCCAAATTAATTACCACTATGCACATATTTTTTTCAACTTTATTGGTTGATTATTTTCGAATTATATAAACTTGATTTGTGCGTGCTTATATTGGACCTCCTGCTTGCACTGATTTTATTATATTTTGGACGTAGTTGTATATCATCTCTTCACACACACACACACATATATATATATATATTTATACATTTACATTCACAGTGATAAATCAGTCTCAGAGGAATTAAAATGTTGTTGTTTTTTACAACGTATACCAAATGGTTTGAAGTTTTGTGATAATAAAAATCCTCATTCCTAAGAAACAAAAACACCATTAACACATATTTACTATAAATGTGTTTAGAACACGCATCTTAACCCCAAGGTTAGCAGCCAAGGACACAGTAAACGGAATCTCTAACTTTAAAGTACATGATGAAATCACTAGTGACCACTTCCCCATTTCATGTATGATTCACCCGCTCCACCCTGCCGTGGCGTACGTGACTCCCTATGCATACACCTATACCAAAACTGACTGGCTCACTTTCAATGCTACACTGGACTCATACCTACCCCACCCAATTGAACATGCTAACAACAAGATAGAACTAGACAATTATGTAAATCAAGTTACAAAAGCCATACAGAAAGCCATAAAAAACACAATTCCTAAAACAAGAAGAAAGCAATCACATAATCAATGGACTCTTAACACCAGAAATTCACGCACTAATGATCAAACGCAGACAATTCAAACGAGCACACTATATTACACGTGATCCATCTATCAAAACACAAATCAATAGAACAAATGCAAAAATTAAACAAGAAATTAAAACAACAAAAGAAACAAATTGGCAAAACTTCTGTAAAAACTTAGAAAAAATCAAAAACAATCCAAAAGAATTTTGAAAAAAATTCAAGAGTATTGCTTCAGACAAAAACACAAATCACATGGTACAACATATCACACACAACAATAAAATAGCAAGGACGGACGTAGAGAAAGCCGATCTATTAGCTGACTACTACGAATCCTCCTTTAGCCACCTAAAATTCAGTAGACTTTGACACACAACGCCAACATCATGTCAACAACTTCATAAATACAAACCAAGCTTCATTCTCACCACGGTTCCCTGGCGAGACACTAGAAGCATACTCAAATTCAATCAATAGAAAAGTAACCATAACTGAACTAAAAATTAATATCAAAAACTTGAAGAATACTTCCCCCGGACATGACCAAATTCAAACATTATTCTGAAAAAAAGCTCTACTCTCCTATTACAACACCTCGCAAACATCATGAACATTTCACTAGCAACTGGATATTACCCTGACACTTGGAAAAAAGCCATTATAACCACGATCCCAAAGAAACAAACCAACAGAACTAATCCAGATAATTTCCGTCTCATCAGTCTGTTAAGCTGCCTTGGCAAACTGATGGAGAGAGTTATCTCCAACCGTCTTCTCCATTTTTGTGAATCAAATAACATCCTTCCAGAATCCCAAAATGCCTCCAGAAAAAACAGGCAAACAACAGATCACCTCACGCGACTAACCGAATCAATCTATAAAGCTTTCAACAACAACCAAGTAACCATTGGGGTATTCCTAGATGTCAAAAAAGCATTCGACAGCGTATGGCACAATGCCATCAAATACAAACTAAAACACCTGAACTATATCTAAATCATTTAATATAACCGCAGGAGTGCTCCAAGGATCAGTCCTCTCTCCACTTTTATATATTATTTTCGTCAGTGACATACCTTTCCCAAATCTAACATACACGCATAATTCACAATACGCAGACGACATCGCTATCTGGAGCACCTCCAGAAACCCATTGATTGCCATGTCTCGCGTACAAGAATCACTGAACAACGTCTCAACATGGAGTAACAAGTGGAGAGTAGTGTTAAATCCAACCAAAACACAAGCAATCACCTTCTACAGGAAATTAAAAAACAAAGAAAAATTCTAGAAAAAATAAAATTATCACTCGGAAATACGACCATTAACAAGAGCAAAAACATCACATTTCTTGACATCACTTTCGACACAAAACTAACCTGGAAAAAACATGTTAACAATATACACTCATCAATTAGAAAACGGATTTCACACCTAATGACTCTAACCAGTAGACAATCGAAATGTTCACCAAACACCATTTTCCAAATATACAAGGCTTACATCCGTCCACTAATAGAGTATGGATGTCAAGTAACACACAATATGTCAAATAACACACTCCAGAAAATCCAAGTTCAACAGAACAGAATACTAAGATCTGCATTCAGTCTACCGTCATTCACGCCAGTAAATTATATACATCAAATCAGCAACTTACCAACACTAAGAAATAGACTAGCGGAAATATCACACAAATGTTATCTAAAAGCAGAAAACAGAAACAAACTAAAGGCATAATTAAACAAATTAACTAGTGCACCAACAAAATACATTTCACCTTACAACATATTTCAAGAATCACAAATTACACAACAAAGTATCTAAAGAACTAAACTCCTGTTAACAATATGTATTCTCTTTTTCAGATATTGGGCACAGGACAGGCAAAACTTTCGACGCCTGTTCTGTGAAAGTGGGTTTTCTCGGGGCACTCCCGTTTCTCCCCACAGCAAAAACTTAGGCATTGGATTTTTAGATCCCAGCCCAGGCAACTTTATTGCCAGACCCTGATTCGGGTCGTTTGAGTTCATGTTCATATTTACTTTGACTTCTACCTTTCGGGACGGGACCCGGCCGTTCTCTCCGGTGCTGCCTTTGCCTCGGTCTAGGATAACATTAAGAGTGACCTCCTTCAACCAAAAAAAGAGTAAAAAATTATTTAAGAAATAAATAAATAAAACTAAACCTAATAACCTTTCACGAAAGGGGACGAAGAGGAACCACAACGTTCCTGAACACCCCAGTTGGAGAGAGAATTCTTACGATTTCTCTCTCTCTAAACTAAACCCCTGCCACGTTAGTTTGCGGTTTGCGGTTGATGTACACCAGATACATCACTTGAGTTAACAGTTATTTTATTTCTGTTTTAACACTGTTTGCCCAGAAACAACCAAAGATATGTTTTTTTGTAATCTTTACTTAAGCCTTTTCCATTTTTAGGTAATATATCCGAAGAAAGTTTCTCGTTTGTGAAATACACTTATGAGCCGAACTGTCAAAAAGTTAACTTACAACTAATAATAAAGTTTCGAGACTGCATAGTTAAGATAATTTAATTCTCTACTTTATTTCAGTCTGGAAAACAAAAATTATGTAATATTATTTAAGGGGTCAAAGATTTATATTTCTTTCAGTCATATAATTTTTTCTTGCATTTATGCTTTTTGTAATTAAATTAATCTCGTAAAACGAAAGAAAGAAATCAGTGTTATTGAACGTATTATTAAAATAAACTTTTTTATTTGTGTCTTTAATACTGTTTTAGATTTTCTGAATATTTACAGTAATATAAAAGTAGGCTGACGTGAGATATGTTGAATTTTTCATAATGCCTCTGGTATTTCAAGACTTAGAATGGACCAAGAAACGCGAGGTTTACAAATCTAATAATTAAAGTACATGTGTAGTAATTTGTTAGAGTAGGATAGAAGAGACAAGACACTGTGTGAAGGCGAATAAAAATAAACACTTTCTTGAACAGACTAAATAGAGAAATAAATGAAAAAAGGGGCTGGTTGTTTGTTGAATAGAACAACTACATTGTTGGATTAAAAATAAGTTAAAAGTTTGTAGTTAAATACAAAGTTACACAATGGGCTATGCCCACCACGGATATCGAAACCTGGTTTAAACTATTATAAGTCTTCAGGCTTACATCTGAGCTACTGGGAGATAAGGTAAAGGACGGCGCTCTATTTGAGTGACAAAAGTAAACAAAATGAACTATAACAAGCAAAACAGTCTGAAAATAAATTTTGGAATAAATTGAAAACTACTGGTCTAAGTAATTGACAATAAAATAAACGTTATGAAAAGGTCTTGCAACAATAGAAATCCATACAAATCCTGTGTATTTCAGGATAAAAATAAATGAAACTTACTTAAAATTTGTGATTTGCAGTGTATCTTTAGTTGGCCAATCACAAAAATGGATCTCAACTATTCAGATATATCTCTGCTCTATGCAATAGCTGTAAAACGGTTTCGCATAAACCGATAAAATAACAATAAAGCTATCTCATTAAACAATGAACAACTTCATTGACCTAATCTGTTATAAAAATAATATGAAGCACAGAATTAAAACATGACTTCAATCAAATTTACAAAGCTTCAATTTGTTTGTTTTAGAGCAAAGCCACGTTAGACTATCTGTTGTGTTTATTGTAGAAAATCGAGCCCCAAATTTTATAATTGTAAGTTGTAAACTTACCGCTGTCCCACCAGAGGACCAATGTTTCAAAAGAGAGTTTTATAAGAGTGTAACATTTTTATTGTAAGAAATATGTACTAAAGAAGAATGATATATGTGTTTTTTGCATACCACAAATCTTGAAAACGTGTTATCTGAAAATATATTGTGGGTTAACCACACTTTATAAAACGGACGTTCCAAGTCTCATCTGCATTGGAATCATTTTTCCATCATAAGACGTACTCCTGATGACTGTACTGACGGCATCGAACATGTCATTGTAACAATTGGCTGCAAAGGATGGCAATTACAGTCTTAAACTGTATATCTTAAAAAACTTTCTTAAGAAGTTCCCCCGTATCATGAACGATGACTTTCATTCAAATCTATTAACTTTGCATCAAGAGATTTAACAGATATGCGGGCGGTTTATTCAATACTTCGCATGAAAACAACTAATCACTTCAAGTTGTGGCTGAGATGTCTTTGGTTAGATAGCTCTGTTTCTAATTCATGGACTTTACTTGGCGGATGAAGGAATTGTCTCGCTTCTGTCCGGAGTATTGTTTTGGATTTAACTTGTTACATATTACGATTTCAAATAGTCGTAAAATGGATTAAATCGTAATTTATATTTAAAGTTAAATAAATGTCAATATATATATATACAATTTATGGTACTCGCCAACAGGATTAATACACACAGTTTTATGTTTTGATAAAAATATATTTTAATGTACAAACAATAATAAATTTACAATAACAGTTATTATAAATAATGATACATGTACAACTTTTACAAACCTACAAATAATATTACTTATAATATTATAAATAATATTACAGGAAGCTAGCTGCCTCTACGTTCTTCACTGATCACACGTCGAGTTTTTCACCGCTGAAGTTATGTATTTTTTTCCCTGAAAATACTAATGTCTGATGTAAATCCGCTAAATTTAAGTGTTTTGTAATGTCTGAAAATTATGAACGTTCCTGTTGAATATCTGTAGCTGTCGATTTATTAAGCATTAATCACAGTTATAGCTTCTGAGGTATATAATATATCAACTGCAGCAAATCAATAATATATACAGTCTCTTGGCATGTTGTGATCATTACATTTATAGCCGTGAGGAGAGTTTCTAGAAACTTCAGCTCAGACAGTAATATAGACGATACACCAGTATTTACATAAACATATTTATTGTTGATCTTATACTCGAGAATCTTCTACAACTTAGGTGAATAGTCGGAAGTTTTGCAATACAGATTTAACAGTTGTTTACAATTATTAATACAAATTTAACCTAAACAAACATCGATATTAAAACAGATATATGATAATAAATCCATCACACACTGATTTTACAAATATTGTTATTAGATTTTGTGCGTCATTTACAAAATTGGAGGATTTCTTCTTCGAAATATTGGATGCTTTGTTTCTACACTGTTTAAAATTATTGTTTTTTCTTGTTAAGTGTCTTAAGTCAGTATACAGGGACTATGTACAGTATAAACACATGTTGCCAAGCTCTGTAGAGTATAATATACAGTGTTCAAAGAAATTATGCGAAAGTAGAAAATATTAAGAAGAATAAAACTTTTTTCACACAGAATATTCTTTACGTTGTAAAAGCTTCCAAACATTTAATATTATAAGATCAACTTAGCGTCGTCAAATGCGCGAAAGCTTCTTAATTTGAAATTTTCAGCGTTAACATCAACTCTCGAGTATGAGGTAACGGTTAAAGTTATTCAAAATTCGAAATCAAGAGCGTCGGGAATTGACGTAGTTAGTAGCACACGATCGTATAAATTACTTTTCAATATCTAGTAGCACTGATCAATAGTTACATGAATTATCACAGATCTATAGGGTAACAAAAACTACATTAGTCCTTGTTAGATTGGTGATTTTGTTATTCATATTTGTGATTGAAAAAGTGGTTTTGGTTTGTCTTGAATTTTGCGCAGAGATAGCCGTTCCTAATTTAGCAGTGTAAGACTAGAGAGAAGGCAGCTAGTCATCACCACCCACTGCCAACTCTCGTAATACTCTTTTACCAACGAATAGTGGGGTTGACCGTCACATTATAACGCTCCCACGGCTAACAGAGCGAGCATGTTTGGTGTGACGGGGATTCAAATCCGCGACCCTCAGATTATGAGTCGAACGTTTTAACCCACCTGGCCATGCTGGGCCTGAAATGTAAGAAAATTAAAATATTATTTGAACCTTCCATTAAAATAGACGAATGTCAAATGTAATACAAAGAAAACAACATGCTAAACGTACTTTTGTACATTGATATCCGTATATTGAGAAAACGTAGCATATGAAATGATCCCTGAAACGAAGTTATATCATATTTAGTGATGATGGATTTAAGAATATGTGGCTCCGCAACTGTACTTATTCAGATACAAGATTGTTCAGATCGTAGTGAACAAATACGCATCTTAACAAACTTTCTACAAACTATCCAGTTTGGTTACATCAGTTTCCAAATCTTAGTTTAAGCAGAACTATACGTAGTTATGTATATAGTGATATTTTCGTTAATGGAAACATTTTCTTATTTGATGTCACATTTAGAACTTAACGTTTAGACATAATAATTTTTTGTTTAACTCATGTTAATCAATATGTTTTTCGCAGCTGTTGAATTATACAACATAAAATATTTATTTTATTATAAGGCTACTGTTTGTAGTAAACTAAACCAACGTGTATTCTATTTATAACGTACAATAAACTCGAAGAGTTACAATTTTCATATCATGTTTTCGTAAAACGTTATGTTGTTTTGTACATAATGAGGGTTTACCTTTTAGTAAGGCTCTGGATATTTGACCTTAAGGACTGTGCTGATACCACAAAATCTTCTCTGCATTATAAAAGTACAGTCAGTGCCTTAACGTGGATGGTAGATGTTAGGATACTTAACTGATTGACTTCCCCCTGATCACTAGTATAAAATTAGAAACGGCATCAGATATCTTTAGTATCTTTGCTATAAATACAAATACAATGCATAATGAGAGACAACGATGTCGAAAATAACGATTGAATACGTATTTGGTTTCTGAAAGCAGCATGACTAGTAAAGGACATATCAGAATTATATGTTATACAATATACTCGTTCAAAGTTCAACATCGTAACAAGTTAACAATTATATGTTTAAAAGACAAATAAATTGATTGTGATCGTAAACCTTATAACAGTTTTTCTTTGTTGAATTCAGAGAAACACAAACTCCAGATTTTCTATCCTCCCCTTTTTCACGAAGTACAATTCTTAAATTATTTTTAATACAGAATACTTATTAATTTTATTAGATATGAAGTCGGAAAAATAATTACTCGAACTAGAGTTTGATGATTAATATCACCGAGAGTGATAAACACGTGATTTGTAGTTTATATAATAACTCTTGTATAGCGATAGGCGTTTATGTATTCCACAGATGTAAGCACATGTGGAAACTACAAGCATCAACATTCACACAATCCAAATCTTCATGATCTTTATAAAAACATTGTCTCTCGATGTATAACATTAGAGAAAACTGGTTTAAAAACATAAAAAAGTCGCTTTCTAGCTACTTGGTGACTATTAATGTTAGCCACTATTTTGTCTCTCTATAGATATACGTTATGTATGTATAAAATCTATAAAAAGTTTGAGTTTATAGATTTGTTAAAAGGATTGGTTTGAATTTCGCGCAAAGCTGCACGAGAGTTATCTGCGTTAGCCGTCCCTAATTTAGTAGTGTAATACTAGAGGGAAGGCAACTAGTCATCACACCCATTGCCAACTCTTGGGCAACTCTTTTACTAACAAATATTGGGATTGACGGCAAATTATAACGCCTCCACGGCTGAAAGTGCGAGCATGTTTGGTGTGACGGGGATTCGAACCCGCGGATTACAAGTCGAGTGCCTTATCCACCTGGCTATGCAGGGCCTGTCAAAATGAATTATATTTAAATGCAATTTATTCGTTTGTAAATACAATTAGCTCTCAGCCACTTATGTATGTTTTAAATTAAATGATTAAAGACTATACAAGTGAGAAACAAAGATACAATAAAAATCTAATTCAGTTTCGGGGACAGCAAACAGACTTCAATTTCCAAAGCCAAGCTCAGTACATGTGCAGAAGTTCCTATACGAAGAACTATGGGAATGTATTGTTCCCACTGAGGGTAGCTCGAGATGGCCAGATGGTTAGGACGCTCGACTCATAATCTTAGGGTGGAGGATTCGAATCCCGCCACACCATATATGCTCGGTCTTTCGCCCGTGGGGGCGTTATAATGTCACGGTCAATTGGTAAAAGAGTACCCCAAGAGTTTGCTATGGATGGTGGTGACTAGCTGCCTTCCCTCTAATCTTTCACGTAAGTCCTCTTATAACTGGTGGGAGTGGAACACAAAGGAGAGATATGATATAAATATTCTAATTTCATTAAGTTACACTGAATTACACACAGAATTTTAGTTTTTTGAGAGGATATATTCTTTCCGTATTTTCCAAAACGTTGTAATTACGTATTATTTGTTAAAATACTATAAATATATTCGAACTAAAAATTACTTTTGATTTGTATTCTACATGCTAGTTAGATGCATTCCAATTGTTCTAACATAGTCTATGTCTCTGGTTTCACCAAAACCAGAGAGAAATAAAGCTTCTTCATATCTGAAATTATCATCTCTGTATTAGAATAAGTAAACGGGTTTTATCCCGTTTTCGAAAACCCTTAATCCCATTTCCCAATAAGCACCTTGAAATAACGAAACAAGACGACACAGTTACCTGTGATAAAACAAATTTTTAAGACCAACTTTTGACATTTATAAAATCATAACGTGCCTCTAGTGAGATGCTTGAACCAACTATTTTGTTAATTGAAAACCACGTGGTTCGATCTCGTGATAAAATAGGTGCGGCATTGTTCACAATCAACAAATCACGCGCGTATATTTGTCGTAGGTACATTTGTTTTGTGAGAAAATGTATTGATTATATTTCTATTATTGTAAGCTAGCTTTGTCTAATATTGTACACAAATCCTGTGCTGCATAATAAATCAGCTGCCTTCTGTGTGATACGATCTTTAACTGTTGGTGCACATTAGAAGCTGTGATATGCTGAATGGTTAGGTTAGGTTTTAGAGCGAACGATGTTACGTTGCTTAATTTATCGGTTACGATCATTTAGCTGAAACAATATAAAGAAATGTTAATTTAATAAGTTATAATGAATTGAAAGATATTGTAAGCAGTAAAGTCTTATCTTGCTAATGTAACCTCCAGGTGTTAACAAACCTGTAAACATTGGACTGAATAAATATAATGCTTAGCCAATCGCTGAGGTATTTTTAAATTCTATATTCCAATTGGTTATTTCCTGCTGACGTAATATCTTTAAATTACCAGGACATAAAGAAATTCTGTAAGAAAACGTTTTGTGTTCTTATTTCGGTTTTTACAATTTTCTGGTATGCGTGGTTAGATACATTTCGTATAAAGGCTTTATTAACATTGCTTAAACATTAATAATTTACAAGAACTTTCACATCTCCTTCAAGTACATCATTGCCACACTTTTCATACGATCTGAAACATTCTTCTCAAAGGGAAATAATCAATCTGATGTAATTAAGTTTTGATGATGATGAAACTGGCATTAACCTAAACATATCATTTCTTATTTGCATCATTTAGGCATGGCATCACTTTCAGCTTTGTTCTCAGAATCTAGCGTGCCTGGATTAGCTAATATTGCGAACACTGGGGGTATTCGTCGAATATTGTGGCTGTTGGCCTTCTTGATTCTTTCTGGCTTCACGTGTAACGATTTGTACAACTTGTTCAGCGATTATCTGACCTACCCTGTAACAGTGAACATCAAAGTAGCAGATTCTCGACTGTTACCTTTCCCAGCCGTCACTATCTGTAATTTGAACCCTATCCAAAAAGATAACTTTTGCTCAAGCACAAACTTAAAAAAACCGGTCTTATTAGAAAAACTGTTGTGTGCAAATATAGCGAACTTGATGTCCAATCAGCAATGTAAACTGGTAAGTCGGTAATGCCATTTCTTGCGTGTTCCATAATCAATTTTATAAAAAAAGCACAGTTACAACTGTGTGTTAATTCATTGCCGCTAGTTTAATACTAGATCAGCACGTTCAACGATCTCATGAGTAATAAAGAATGCTGTATTTAAACGCTAAAAATCTGTATAAAATAAATCTTTAAGAATATTAATAAGTGTGCTTAAATACACCTTTATTTATGTATTAAATTTTTCCTTACGTAATCTACTTTTTATAAAACGGTTAAGAATACCCTAAAGTCTATTGGTGTTTCTTTTTTCAAACAGCTTTTTGATGATAACTCTCAACTATAAATACTAATCAAGATACGGTTAAGATATGAATACCTAATGTTGTGTTTTTCTTGCACATAATTAGCCAGACTTAGCAACCCAAACCTGCTTTTCTCGTTTGGAATCTTTCCTGTTGGGAAAGAAACGTAAAAAACGACAGTTGGTAAGAGACAGTTTTATGTACATTTGTCTCATATGATTCTTATTTAAATCATAAGATTGCTTGAATGTAGCATCTGACGTTTTTTGAATGAATTTTATATTAAACGTTAGTAGAATATAAACTTTTGAAATGACTATAATAAGTTTCATATCTTTCCTTAGCGACTCGATGAATGGATACTGTGTAAAGAACATTCCAATACTCTCTTATTCTTATTTTACTTTTAAGTCCGTCTTGTTTGTTTGCACTACTTAAACACAAACATATGTGGTTAGTGATAATTGAGGTTTGAAACAAAACACCTACAAAAGATATATCAACAAATAATTATTTAATCGGACGTTTCAGTTTGTTTGTTTTTGAATTTCGCGCAAAGCTACACGAGGGCTATCTGCGCTAGCCGTCCCTAATAGACTACAGAAAAGGCAAATAGTCAACAGAACTTATCGCCAACTCTTTTACTACTATACTATAAATAGAGAGTGAGATTTGACAGTCACTTTTATAACGCACTCACAGCCTCAAAGTAAGGAGCATATTTTTGTGATAATGTGACACGGATCTTAGGTCATTTGATTTGCAGTTTCATCACGTACTCATCTTGATAGCCTAAAATAGTTAAATGCTATAGTATAGAAAAGTTTCATTAGGAAAGAAAAAAACTATAATAATTTCCATTATAAGTTAAAAATTAGTTGTTAACAAAACTTTAGGGATCTCAGGTCTTAACGATAATTTTTTTTAATACTTAGAGTGGTGACCTCCTAACAGGTGCCATAAACATTGCAAGAAATTCTATTCCAAATCTCGGTGGCGGTTTCTCCGGCATGCTGAATGTAAGTATACTTGTTTGTTTGTTTTGGGACAAAAGTGCATAACAGGTCCAGCACGGGTAAAGAAAACCTCAGATTTTAGTGACATATGTCCGTAAACTTACCACTGATCCTTTGTGAGATTTGAAGGTAAGAAAAAAACTCCATTAGAAACAGTAAATACGCAATTTATGTCATAATATTAAGGTTATGAAAAAAATCTGAAAAGAAGCATCTAGAATGATTGGTGAACCTGACGATGACCGAAGAAGGTCGAAACGTTGTTTGCTCTTCTATGTAAAGTGTTTTCTCAGCCCAAACGAGCCGTTTTTTGCATATAAATCTAGAATGATTGCTCTACACTAATAAACTGAAATGTTTATAAATATATGATATCTGGATCATTAATCTTATGGATTTTAAAACTAAGAAACCGAACCCTCATAAAACATGTATTTGCACAAGTTTTCTGATTCAGTTAGTTACAGGAAATCAGTCCGTTTGGTATTATTTTATAATTTTGTGTCTTGGTTGTTTGTTGTTAAACACAAAGATACAGAACAAACTATTTGCACTGTATTCACTGCGGGTATCAAACCCAGTTTGTAGTGTTAAAAGTCTTTAGACTTGGCTCTGAGCCAGTGGAGGGGAGCATTTATTTTAGTAACTTCAAAATGTAAAAAAATGAGCATTACGTGAATCTATAATTAACGCGACAGCAATTTATATCAAGTAATTTCGTATAAGATAGATCAAATCACATTAATGCCTGAATAATTTGAATTTAGGCTAAAAGCTTAAATTTGTTTCTTTATTTTTAAAACTGAAGTGGAAAGCCACATGCAAATCTACCTTAAACTAAAAAAAAATCAGTTTTTTTGAACTATGTAAGATTACAATTCCAGTTACTTTACTTATACATTATTACGGGAGTTTAATTTTTTTTTTTCAGTTCTAAGATGTGTTACTATAATGTAAATATGCAATAACAGACAATATGCCATATACAACTAAATAGTAATAATAATCACGTACAGAAATTGTTTTATAGGGACATCCTTTCCTAGCTGGGTTTTTCAAGATGTAATACATTGCTTTGTAGCGACATACATCATCAAATAAGAATGTTTAGACAGTTGAACAAGTATTTCTTTGTCCTTCAGGAAAATTTATCATTTTAAGGAATTACTTCTAGGAGATAAGTCACACTTTATGTTTCTTAACCTTTAGTAGCTTCTAATAACAATAGTATGATTTGTCATTCTTGGGTAAAACTTACGCTATTGGTGTGTTATCTTTAAACTGATTTATGACGCGCAAATGATATTAATGCGTTCTCCTTTTTGACAGAACGTGGGAGGAAAAAATGTAATTCCTGATATTTTGGTAAGTATTTTGATATTTTTATATGGTTTAAAATCTTACATTGTAAAATAGCACGGTTTATGTATTTTATTTCCTTTTTAAAATTATTTTAGAGAAAAACGTATTAAATGTTATTAATGTTTTCAATCTATGGGGAGAATGAGTGTTTTAAATACCTACCCTTTTGCTTATAAAAATTATTAGCTTCTCTCCTTGAGTATTTGAAGCTTTACTTATTTTTTCAGCTTTCATTTCATCAATGCTCATATGAGGATGTGTTATTTTATAGCCATGGCCAGGTGGTTAAGGCGCTCGACTCGTATTCTGTGGGTCTTAGGTTCGAATCCCCGTCGCACCAAACATGTTTGCCCTTTCCGCTGAGGGGGCGTTATAAAATGACGGTCAATCTCAATAGTGGTGGTGAGTGATATGACTAGCTGCCTTTCCTCTAGTCTTACACTGCGAAATTAGGGACCGCTAGCGCAGATAGCCCTCGTGTAGCTTAGCACGAAATTAAAAAAACAAACAAACATTCTTTTCTAGCTTAGTTGCCCTTGATGATTTATAAGGGTACACTTCAGCTTAAAGTTTTAAACATTTCTTCTACTGATTATTGGTAGCCTTGATCAGTTGCACTGTTCAGACATAGTTGTCTATCGTTGACTGGAAGTATTCTTATGATGTGAACAAGCAAAACATAACATTTCAAAAACATAAATCGTACAGTATGGATTTAGATTTAAAATTTAAATAAATGTTGATATGTATCCAATTTTTGATACTCGTCAACAAGATTGATACACATAGTTTCATTTTTATTACAGATATATTTTAATATACAAACAGTAATATAATTTACAACAATGGTTATTACAAATAATGTTTTACAAACTTACAAACATTATCGAGTCTTCCTTCTGGTCTGGAACCTCCTTGATGTCTTATCGAGGGTTTACGATGAGCGAGTTAATTTCGAGTTGATGTACGTACAATTCTTTTAACAGAGACCTACCTAGCTTTGCGTTTTGCGCTAATCATACGTCAAATCATAATCATTCACTGTTGCAGTTATATAATGTCTTTTAAAAATACTAATGTCCAATGTGAATCTGCTGAAGTTAAATGCTTTATAATGTTCGAAATTTATGATCGTTCTTGGTCAAATATTTGTAGTTCTCGATTAATGATCATTAATCATAGTTATGGCTTTCGAGGTACATAATATACAAACTGTAATAAACCAATAGTAAATTCTATATCTTGGCGCGTCGTGTTCGTAACATTTATAGGTGTGAGGAGAGCCTCTAGAAAGTTCAGCTTAGGCAACAATATGGACGATACACCAATATTTATGTAGATACATATATTGTTTATTCTTACACTCGAGAATCTTCTACAACTTTATTAAATAGGCAAGAATTTCGCAATACAGATTTAACAGTATGTACATTTCTAAACATATATTTAACTTAAACAAACATCGACATAAAAGCAGGTAAATGATAGTAAATTCATTACATCTTGCATATGTGCTACTACACGCGTGATGTGTAACTCCTTTAAGTATTAGTTGGGCATCTAAGTCGAACTTGAATTTATCCAGTTGTGGCTGACATCTGTCGTAACAAAATAGTTTTAAATATAGAAGCTCTTCCTCAAGTAAGGGCTTAAGCTAGGCTTAGCTCGGTAACATGATTAATCTTATAAATTTAGTTTTTCTCTCTCTCTTATTTAATGCGATTTACAAAATTGGGAGAAAATCCTCTTGCAACTTGAAATTATTTGTCTAATTCCAATTACGAACGTTAAAAGTTAAGATTTAACATTGCAAAGACGTTAATCAGGACGATTTGTCCCATTAGTTAGCAAGCCAGTGTGTTGAACTCCAAAAGCTAAAAATCGACACATTTTGTACTTAGTCAAGCAATGATTCTGAAAACTAGACTCTGAATACCTGAAAAGAAGTACTGTTCCAAGTTTTAAACCATACAGACGATTAGGTTTTCAATATCCTTGGTGGGTAGAGCACAGATAGTCTATTGTTTAGCTTTGTATTTAACTACAAACAAAAGTTCTACCTTTAACATTGAGTTTTATCTAGCGTGATGCAGCTTGCTTTGAACACAGGATATTAACAATCGAAATTGTTTGTTATTTCGTCCCAACATTTTAAAATAGAGCATAAGGCACTTTATAAAAATAAAAAAAGTAATGGGCATATTCTAATTTATTCTGTAGATCCACACGGGTGTGTTTAATGATAAGCAGGTTATCACACGATTAAGGTTAGTTTGACTATTTCCTTTTGTACCTAAATAATCAATGTCTGTGTATGAACTTGGGCACGCTATTCAAATTCACGTCCAAGTTTTACAATCATATACAATAAACTGTTCATATGTGGTGTGACTATCAAAACTAGCTCTATGTTTAAAGAATATAACTGGAACGTGACAAAAAAGTACAGTTTTACTGTACAGATTCGCGAGCAATACTGAAAAATAAATCATTTATGTAGGCAATAAATGGCTCAGCATAAGAAAACCGTAATGTTCCAATCTGAAAATCTAGTAATCAACGCGAAAAATTTAAGGGCATTGTTGAACCTGACCTAAGCTTAGCGACAAGCACAAAACACTCTAACGACATCATTGATATGATTCCAATCACTTGCGTTTTTGTTTAAAATAAATTATCCATATGCAGTTAATTTATACTAATTTACAAATATATTATTCAGCACTTTCGATATGAGAACCGAATATTCTTTTCACAACAATGTTTTAATACCACAACTTGGAGTAGATGGTGGACCATCTGTCGAGTGTCGTGCACTAAAACATACTTCATTTTTCTATACAGTAAATGAACCAGTAGAACAATAAAAACTTTTAGTTTCTGCAACTTATTTTTTCATAAAATTATATTTTTAATTTTGTACAAACTTTAAATGTCCGTTAGATGATATTTTGAAGAAGATGAATTCAATTTAATTAAATGACAAGTATTTTGCAATCTGAAGTAAGTACAAATACATGATTATTATTTTTAGAGTATAAGACCATTCCCTTCTATTTTTAAATTATTATTATAACACAACCGATGCTTCAAAATTTTAAGTTGTTTAAATCCAGTTTAATCCGACCGATCGCTATAAAGATGACATAGGAAACTATTATTGTATTAATATTGACATGTATTGTAACCTATTCCAGACGAGTTCACAACTTATTGTTACGTGTTATAATTTATCTCGAACGAGTTTTCGATTTATTATATTACGTACGTAACGTATTACGATTTCAAACAGCTGGAAATTTTAATTTAAATTTAGAAGTTAATTAAATGTCGACATGTATTAAATCTATGATATTTGCCAACAAGATTGATACACACAATTTTCAATATTTTTTCATAATACTGTACAATTTGTAAAAACAGTTATTACAAATAATGATTTATATACAAAAAATTTACAAATACCCCAAAAATTTTCAATTTCATATCTGGTCCGGAACTGAATATTTTATAGACGGTCCAGATCTACGATAAGCGAATTAATTATGAATTTATATTGTTACACTTCGCTTGAACTAGCTATCAGTCTATTCTTGGCTGATCTCACGCCGTTTACAAGCTGACTTTTTGTTGAGAAATATTAACATCCATAGTTAATGCATTGAAGTTAAACGGTTTATAATGACCGAAATTAATAAACGTTTCTGGTCAAATATTTATAGTTTTCCAATGAATAACCGTTTATCACAATTATAGTATCACAATCAAGGTATAGTATACTGATTGTAGCACACCAACAATATTCTTCTATCTCTTGGCGCGTCGATTTACAATATTTAGGCGAAGTTCTCGTAAGCTCACTAGGCATCAATGTAAAACATATATTGTTGATTCTTAAATTCGAGAATCTTTTTCAAATTTAGAGAACATCCCATACTTTCACAATATACATTTAACAATAAAAGTTACATACATTTAAATATATATATCAAACTGAAACAAACATGTATATTGAAATAATATTAAAACCGTTACAATACCCAGGTTGTTTATGGGTATTGGTACTTTCACACTGAATTATATTAACAATCTAATGTATAGGGAAATCTGATACCCTAGAAATAAGTGTACCATTATATCAAATCATTTGATTTTCGAAGTTTCAGATTAGGGAATACTTTTTTTAGCTAGAAATCCTTGGGATTTATGTTTAACTGTCCATAATTTGAAAATTAATATCCAGAAGGGAGTCAACCGTGTCCGATGATCTAAGGACGATGTCTTGACCGAAAAATGAGATTTACTGTCACCCTTATAACACAGAGACAGATGAAAGTACGAAGTGTGTTCACGTGCATCGTGGCGCGATCCTTTGACCATCTGAACACAAACCTAGCACGCTCATCACTAGTTCACACCCGGCCTTGGCAAAAGAAACAATCACTGTATATCCAAGTAATTCAAAACATACCTTTAAAAGAATCGCTAGCGCCACTAAATGTGAAAGAGTTTAAACTAGCTATTTTTGAAAGTAGATAACGGAGTAAAAAACTACCACGATTTTTGTTCCTCAGTGCAAAAAAAAGTTTTTATTTTTGCCGAGTGATTTTAATTCACGTTCAGTTTTGTCAAAACATGTATACCACAACGTTGTTGACTCTGTAAAACATAATTCTCAAACATTCGCAAATATAGTTCGTTTCAGGTATCTGATAATTAACATACAGGTTTTAATGTTTCTCACTCAACCAGCTTAAGATTTATTAATATTTACAGGTCTATACAGGCTAGCTGGAAGTTGGCTTTTCTTCTAAACCTAGTTAAAAGGTGAAATTTAAAAGAAACAGATGCTAAAAGTTGTCCTTGGAATCAAACAACACGTGACAACAAACACCGGGAATATTTTATATACACGTATATCATTACTGCGCTTATATTGTGGCCTGACGTGAATAGTGAGTGATTAGCATGCCAGAATGTGAATCGGAAAGCTCACGGTTCTCTTCTCTTTGCAAAATTCTTAGTCTACACTTTGAGGCTGTGGGTGCATTATAAGATTAGATTAAAGTAACCCAAGAGTGTGTGCTATTAAGGGGTTTATAATTTCAAAATTAGTTACGGCTAGTGTAAAAAGGCCCTGTATATCTTTCCGCGGAATTCCAAAACAAGTTTATAAAAACTAGAAAGTATAGGTCACAATTAAGTGTATGTGGGTGTACTAGAGTATAACACATTGATGTTCTTATTTTAGGGTAAAGATACACAATAGGCTGATCTTTTTGGTCCACTGCAAGGAATCGAACACAGGATTTTAGAGTTGTCAATCAGTAAAGTTATCCTTGTCTTATCGAAGTACGATCCACATAAAATTCTTTTCGCTTTTAAAATAAACAGAAAATAATTTAACTCCTAAAGGGGATCGTAATAAACAAAAGTTTAAAGAACTGTATCGTTAAATGATTACATCTACTAAGTCTGTAAACAGTTTTGCTTGTCCAAGTAGTGTGCTCTGATCAGGTCATAATTAATCTGATTCATGTCACCAGTTTAATGTTTTCGTGGTTAAGTTCAAACCTGCACATTAGGCTATCTTCGTTGTGCCCATCACAAGGATGGAAACCTGAATTTAGCGTTATACGTCCTTAAGTTCTTCGCTGAGCCATAGAAAGTAGGGCGTCAATAAAGGTCAATAATTATTCAATTACTATATAGGATTTTCTAGGGTTAATGTTACTCACGAAGCTAAAACAATGCTAATAGTTCTTTTCTAGCCTTTCGATTCTTCACCTAGCGAGAGTAGAACAGGAATTTACTTGATGTATGTTTTTGAAAAGTGTTACGATATTCATATTGTGTTTGTTTATGCTACAGGGTAATATACTATTTAAACTGAAAACAATTTAGCTAATCTGACGACTTGGATATGGTTAAGCTCAAGTTTTATACGTTACCTGTTTCAGAACCAGTTCAGTGGTGGAGCCTTAGATGATCTTACAGAGCTAATTACTAAATTGTCGGTAAGTTTCGTATTCATTGTGCTTTAAAATTAAATTAATGAAATTACTTATTGCTAACTGTAACCTTCAAAACACTTCCGGTAGCTTCATTCCTTTCGCATGAATTTTCCTTATTCTATCAATTTCACGTACGCCATTTAACCTACGTTTTCTTGCACATATTGTGTAACATCAGTAGATCCTGGTTTATTTGGAAACACTTTCTGTGGTCAAACAAACAAAATAAAGTAGACGTAACTTCAATAAAAACCTCACGACATAACTTTATTTAATAAAACTACACGTAAAGTAAACAATAAAGTATAGTAATGGTATTGATAATACGATAATACTGCACATAACATGAAATATTCATGAGCGTTCAGCGTATGACACAGTTTTACAAGTTCAAAGAAAGAAACTAACAAAAACGACGAATAAAATCAGTATTAATGAACAAGGTAGCTAAAAGGTGTTTATATCAGTCTATGAAACTAAACGATACTAAAGTATTGTAAAGAAAATGCAATTATATTTTGTGTAATGTTTATTTTTAAGGATATTATACGCAGTTTATGTGTAATACTTTGCAATTAACAAATTGAAATTGAAATCGAAGCTAGTCGTTGCGTAATGACAACGGCATTGTGACATCATATAACATAGTCGTTGCACTAAAAAGTTTGACTTAAAAACAGGCAAGGTGATCCTAAATGGAGAAGCCAGTGTGCAATCCAGAATCGGACAAAGGCCCTTCTAATAATACGAGATTTATAACCTTTGGTTGAGAAATTTGCGGTAGAAGTTCCCGACAAATGAACACATTATTTATATAGATTAGCAACTTGTTTCTTAAGTAAACAGTACGTTTCTATTGGTATTATACTGACAAAAATGCATGTAAAACAATATTTCGGAAGCTTTTATTTTATTATTATTGGCGTGTTTATAATTTTACATGGAAATACTGATCAAAAGAAGGCTAATTATGCAGATAAGAAAAAAGGTTTCTTAATAATATCGCCCATATGAAATAAACTGGCAAGAAATCCATAATGACATAATTCAGCTCACAAAAGAACTACATTGAACATATAATGATTAGAATACATTGAATCAATATTGGGGTACATTCTTTATTGACAAACATAGTGGTAAGAAATTCTCAAGAAATTTTATTACACTAATGGATATGTTGTGACGAAACAAAATGTTCGTGTTCTTAGTAACATTAGTAAATAGTAAACATTTTAATAAATTCTTTTGGTGAAATGTATCGGTAGCTCTGAACTTGGTAATTTGTTACGAAATGTTTTTTTTTTTTTAAATAGATCGAATATTGGCGCTTAAAGATTACATTTGGCAAAGACTTGTGTGTGATTTGCGGTACGAAACGTTTCATTAGACACGGATAAAACATCGTTTTTCAGTTAGTAATTTCACTACGTTTTAGTTATCTGAATAATACAATCAGTTATTAGAGGAATATTTATACAAACCTGTGTAAAAAGTGTGTGTTCCTTGAAGGGAAGTTTTAAAAACATTAGCAAAATGCAATCCAGTTGTTCGGTAGAGAAATAAAAAAAACATAACCAGTATTTTCTCCTTTCAGAAACATGTCATAGCTGATAACATGTTAACCATCAAAAACGTTTTATTTTTTCTCATTGAAATATAACTCTATTTATTTTATTATCCAAAATACATGTATAAAAAGTCAACAGTTTATAATATACACATACTTTCGATTGTGACTTGGATATGTAACACCCAGTACCTTCGACTGTATCTCTTTTATTTTATGGATTATTAAATAAAATATTCTTATGTTATTAATCAACTGTTTAGTTGGTTCATTTGTAGATAATCTACATTTTTCAGAAGTGTGTACACACCAAATTATGATATCAATATTTTACTAATTGTTAGTAATAAGTCATAATACAATTTTGTTACAAAAGCACACTACTTTTTCGATATGTATAGGAAAGAATAAATATTCAAAATAATAAATCTTAGCACTCCATAAACTGTAGTTCTATATTAGAGCATATTTTTCACCTAAAAGAATAGGTACTGTTGCAATCTAGACTGTACATTTGAATGCATTAACTACACTTTTTAACTGGCATGAACTTGTGGTATATCTTCAGTCCGTTGATATGATATGATGTTTACCATTACTTAAAAATTGAAATACATTGTTCAATACTGATTAACTGATATTTAACCTATTAATCTCGTGCAGATCGTTTAAGTATAGTAAATGTGTTAGTGGATGTTTCAGTCAGATCTAAAAGTTTTTGAATAATGTATACCACTCAACTCCAAACTTACCGATAGGTACCAGTAGTGTTAATAATAGATAATAATAATATAATGTTAGAAATAAATTTTACTTTATTTAATATTTTACTTAAAAACCTGGTCACGATCTTTAGCACAATTAATATGATTGATTCTCATCGAATGTTACTGAACTACAAGAATGTTATTGAATTTGAATATTCTGAACGCTCGTGACTTATGGCCTAGGAATGTATAAAGTGCCAAAACTTACTGGAATACAGATTGGAGGTCAGCGATCTTACAAGAATTGGACTTTCCAGAGAGGATGTGATGATATCCACGTGCGGAAGGTTTTACAGCCTAGATGTTCTTGAGAGTTCTATAATATCATACAAATGTTACTAAAGATAGTGTGAAGTCAATATTTTCTGCAAAGACCTAACAGACTACAAAAGCTGCGATCTTCGAACTTTGAGAAAACTTGGAATTGTGTGTGACGATTAAAAAAAAGCTGGAATTATGTTTGCCGGTGAAACTGGGCTTGTTAAGGCTTTGGTTTGTTCGGTTTGTTTTGAATTTCGCGCAAAGCTACACGAGGGCTATCTGCGCTAGCCGTCCCTAATTTAGCAGTGTAGGACTAGAGGGAAGGCAGCTAGTCACACAACCCATCGCCAACTCTTGGGCTACTCTTTTACCAACGAATAGTGGAATTGACCGTACATTATAACGCTCCCACGGCTGAAAGGGCGAGCATATTTGGTGTGACGGGGATTCGAACCCGCGACCCTCGGGTTACAAGTCGAGTTTGTTAAGGTGTACTGTATTAAGAAATTTTTAATTCTGACCTGGTCAGTTAATTTTTAGCATTTTTGTTATTGTGTCAGTATTGTTAAATAATTGTGTAAATATCGTTAAATTAATAATTTTGTTAATATTGGAACCGTAAAATTATTATTATTGTGATTTAAACAATTTAAGAATAATATTATTGTAAATTAGCTGTGTCTTGCTTGTTACTTTCACTCACAATCGGTAATTTCTATCTAAAAATGGATCATGACCTCCTTCCTAAGCTTATTTTCCTAAACTAATTATTCATCAAATTCATCAATGACTGTTGATTATAAAGTTCCTGCTAACATATGAGTCGTATAAAACAAAATCTGAACCGAAGTATCATCAATGTTGCAATTAATCCTACTCGTTACTGTTACTCAATAGGATGCAACATGCGGCCCCCCCGCTAGTACAGCGGTATGTCTCCGGATTTACAACGCTAAAATCAGGGGTTCGATACCCCTCGGTTGGCTCAGCAGATAGCCCGATGTGGCTTTGCTACAAGAAAAACACAAACACGCAACATGTGAACACTATCAGTAGTAAACTGAATGAAAGCAAATTGGTAATTTAGTAGTTATGATTGATTTAAGTTCATAATTAGGTATTCTGCAATCTATAAAAAGTGTAAAAAATTATAACAAACATTTTTTCCTTCAGTTAAAATAAAGGATCAAAGGAAAGTTCTGGTGTTCTAACTGTATTATTTTGTTTTTAAGGGTTTGGACAAGCTAGGTTTGGGTAATGTTTCCGACGTAAAGAACGTATTTACGTCAGGAAACATCACAAGTATAGTCAAAACGATAGCTCCTCTTTTTCGAAAGACAATGCAGGAAACAACGGTAAGTTTAGTAAGAAAAGCAGTTCTTTCAATAATTCACTTTCCATTTTGCACTATTTAAACAACTGAAAAGAGAATGACTTATCTAAAAAGCGTTATGTGTTTTATATCTTTTTGTGTGTGATGAAGCCAAAAGTTAATAATTTTAAAGTTAATTATATTAACAGAAGTAAAGCTGTCAAAACAGCTTTTGTCACATAAACACAGAGAAACGATATAATAATGATTTAAAAATCAGTATCTTTCGTTTCTTCGTGATCCAATATCAGTTTCATGAAACCTAAATCTTTTAGTGTTTTCCAAAAATTATGCGAGTTCTTTTTTCAATAAATAAATGTGGACATGCCACTCAAATCTTGAATTATAAAGCTTTAAATGAAGTTTACAAAAATTGTACGTTTTCAAAGTTTTTTTTTAATACTGTTATAGAAACAACATCTGTTTAGTGGGTTTTAGAAGTAAACTAAAAAATAAACATCTTCATATATCTATTTATTGTGTAACTGCCATTGAACATTTTCTTAATATATACATCAGGGGTGTAACCTTGGAACATCAGAAGTTCCGAAGGAGTTGGTAGATCTTCTAAAGAATATGACATCGTCACTGAAGGTACGTGAACGAGTTCACCCCCAGTTATTACATTTAATTTATGTTTTGGAAAGAAGCCCAATCTACCTTTTTATTACCACTTACTACTGAGTTAGACCAGTTTTAGGAATTTCATTCCAAAACCCTAAAAAAGGAAGAATCGAAACTGATAGCGTATTGTTCTGTAAGGAACACTTATTGAAGATTTCCTCTTTTAATTTTATTATTTATCTCATGTTCCTCTATTATTAATTGGACAGTTTATAAACAAACGAGTTTCGAAAGTGGAAACAAACTGTGTATAATAATATGTTTTGCAAAGAATATGTTGTTCGCAGGAGTAATGCTGAATGTTTTGCTACCTCTTTAAAAAGACAGGAAATTAAAAAACGGGTAAGGAAAAACTTGCGTTCAGAAACGGTGGTTTGGAAATGTGTGCTTTCTTTCTGATAGTAATACAAAAAAGAAACATTTTTATTAAATATTAGTCCGCCGCTGATGCAGTGGTAAGTCTTGGGATTCACAACACTAAAATAAGCGGTTCGATTCCCCTCGGTGGATATAGCTAAAGGTGAATTTACTATAAGAAAACACACCCACACACTTAAATATCAATGTAAGTTCAAGGAACGTGATGAATGATAAAAGATTCAGACAAAAATTGTTACAAAAATAATTCCAGTACTTGTTTAAGTTATTTTTACTTAAAATAGCCGACTTAATAGTGCAACTGTAAAATATAACAAATCAATATATTGTTTTTTAGAGGCCCCACGCTAGTACAGCGGTATGTCTCCGGATTTACACCGTTAAAATCAGGGATTCGATTCCCCTCGGTGGGCTGAGCAGATAGCTCTTTGTGGCTTTGCTATACGACAAACAACAAGTTTTCTTAGAGTTTGAAAAATAAAAATAGAACTCCACAGTGAATATTTAATTAAAGTCCTGAGTTAAATATTAAAAACCGTAGTCACGATATGCAGATAAAGTCGACTTCAGAACTCTTAGAATTCACTTAGTAGTTTTTCTTGACGGTGCTGTTTGGTGAATAGTTGCGAGAGTTAAAAAACACGTAACCATTTCATTTTCTAATCTACATGTGCTTTAATAGTTATTTCATTCAATTTGTCCAGTCGTTTGTAATCCATAATTAAGACACTGATCGGATTTTTTTAGAAATTCTTTTTGACATTATAAGTGGGTGTCGTTACCTTAGAATCCTTTTCAATGCCCAAAATTATATACCCTGTGATCCCTGACGATGCATCAATTATTTTATAATTTGCTATTTTATTTTTCGAATTTTGCGAGACTAAATTCTCAAATGGTTTACTTCACTGCTGCTAATTTTCTGACGGACCGAACAAAAAAAAAACACGTCGTAAAATTTGTGTTACATTTAAGCATCATAGTAGAAAAAATAAACACGTGTTACTTTATATGTTAAATGTTATATGAAGAGATATATAACTCGATAAACAGAATTACATGTTCTCCATTTCTCTATCCCTCTTTGTTTTTATGTGCTGATAAATTAGAATCCCATCTGCCTCGTGACCCCTGATGGACTAAAGATGCTCGGAAGTCTTGCAGAGAATTTGGTAAGATGCATTTATGTATTATTTATAATTTTATATTTAGAGCAAACGAATGGTTCTATTCTCAAGATGAATGTGATAAGCTATGAACTATGGATATTTTTTTCTACCTAATTGTTTACTCAAGTAACCACAATTACACAGTGACATTTCTAACAGGAAAAAAAACATGCATATTGAAGCTGATGAATAATTTATTATAAACAATTTTTTTATTGAAGCTCACATTTTCTCATTTATTTTATTATTTATCTCAAGTCTCTTTGTTCATTTTATTTGTAGAAAGACCAGCTCACTACTTGTGCAAGCTCGATTATGAATGAGTTTAAATTGAGCGCGGACGGTGAGAACCCATTTTGGGCGCTAACCAATTCTTTGAAGTCCTTTTTGTTTGAATTAGAACGGACAAACTGGAAAAAAGCCAAAGAGCTGGGGCAATCGTGGGAAAATCTCATCCTTTCGTGCATGTACGAGGGAAAGGACTGTAGAAACAGCAGGTGTGGTGTGAAATATATTTGTTTATGTATTAAACGTCAGAGATTAAGCACTTCAATTAGAAATACAGGGTATCCGGAAATTATATTAACAATATACCATGTAATAATGACTTCTGTTAGTGTAATTTCCGGATTCTGTATTTTTACACGCGCTAAATCCCGTTTGCTTTCATACAATCTGCATAGAATGATGATTGTACTCATGATTAGAGTTACATAACTTATGTGTTAAGCTTTGTGATAAATTAAATAAAATAATAAATATGAAACCGACAATTCATAATAGTTTCGCAAACTGTACTCTAGTAGGCTGTAAAGAATGTACAAAATACAATAATATTTCTTGCTCAATTTCATGTCGGAGGTATAGTGATAAAAAATAGATTTTTATGTCTATTTTGAATATCGCATGTTTGTTTATTTTTTGAATTTCGCGCAAAGCTACTCAAGGGCTATCTGCGCTAGCCGTCCCTAATTTAGCAGTGTAAGACTAGATGGAAGGCAGCTAGTCATCACCACCCACCGCCAACTCTTTTACCAACGAATATAATGACCGTACATTATAACGCCCCCACGGCTGAAAGGGCGAGCATATTTGGTGTGACGGGGATTCGAACCTGAAACCCTCAGATTACGAGTCGAACGCCTTAACCCACCTAGCTATGCCGGGCCTTGAATATCGTACAAAACTATTCGAGGGCTATCTGCGCGTAATTAGAGGAAAGGCAGCCATTCGACACCAACCATTGTTAACACTTGGACTACTATTTTACCACCAAAATTCAAAACAAATTGACCATCATATTATAATGCCCCCATGGCGGATAGGGCAAATGCGTTCGGCGATGGGATTCAAACCCCGCGACCCTCATATTACGAGTTGAGCGCCTTAACCACCAGACTTTGCTAATTCCCTGTGGAAAAGGACGTTAAGTTATATTGGATTATATTCGATTGCTAGTGTTTAATCAATATGTGGAAATAATAAAGGAATATAATTTAAATTTATTTCTATAGTATTTCGGCTATATTGCTGGTGACCCGGCAAAGCCAGGTGGTTAAGGTGCTCGACTCGTAATCCGAGGGTCGCGGATTCGAATCGCAGTTACACCAAACATGCTCACCTTTTCAGCCGTGAGGGCGTTATAATGTCACGGGCAATCTCACTATTCGTTGGTGAAAGAGTAGTCCAAGACTTGGCAGTGGATGGTGATGACTAGCTGCTTTCCCTTTAGTCTTACACTGCTAAATTAGGGACGGCTAGCGCAAATAGCCCTTGTGTAGCTTTGCGCAAAATTAAAAAAAACAAACAAACATGTTGCTGGTAGATGGTTGATATATGTTGAGAAATTTGTTTCTGTACGCTTGCTGTTTGTAGTTCTTTAATAAAAATTTCGATAAAGTTGTATGTGCATTTTTCGTAAAATGTTTGTTAGTTGCAAAGAGCTATCTGTGCATTATCTACCACACGTATGAAAACCTAATTTTTAGCGTTATAAGCCCACTGATTTTCTGCTATGTCACAAATCCAAGTCTTAATTTTTATAATATTTATAACTTTAAATTATATTGGTTTTATACAAAAATCCGGTGTACTAAAGGAACTATTGAAACTGTAAAAGACTGCAATGAGAACTTTTCACCAATTAGCTAAAATATTTTACCAATATTTCTAAAAATTGAAATATTTCAAATGTCTGTGGTAAAATATGCGGTTTACGGTAACAAACAGAACTAATAAAATTAAGATATATGAACATGGGTCAAAAGTTACTCTTATATTTATTTTATTTATATCTGCGCTAGCCGTCCCTAATATTGCAATGTAAGACTAGAGGAAAGACAGCTAGTCATCACCACCCATTGCCAACTCTTGAGCTACTCTTTTACCAACAAAAAGTGGGGTTGACCGTCACATTATAACGCCACTACGGCTGAAAGTGCGAGCATATTTGGTGTGACGGGGATTCGGAATGCGAGTCGAGTGCCTTAACCACCTAAGTTAGGATCGTGCATTAATGTTTTGCACTGTGAAACATTCTTGAATCAGTTTTATCTATACGAACATAATAATTACGTCTGTATGTTCTTGAAGGGAAAAAAAAGCTAAAACTTGTTTAGAATTTACTTGCAAAAAATAAAACATACAGTTCTTATTTTTCAAATTAATAAAGAATTCGAGTAAATGAATGAATATAAACATTGAAAAACTAGTTAAATGAAAAATTCATTAGTAGGTGTTGCAACATACAAAAAATAAAAGCGTTAGTTTTTAAACGCACGAATCTTATCAAAACGCTCAAAATTGAAAACTACTTGAGCCTATACAAGTCTTTTGGTAGCTCTACTTGTTAGTTTAACTGTCCCTAATTTTGAAGTAACAGTCTAATGGGAAAGCAATTAAGTCAACAATATGCACCAACAACTCTTGGGCTATTATTTTACCAACGAAATGTGCGATTGATCGTTACATTATAAAGCCTTGTAGACTGGAAGTTGAGTTCTAACCACTAGACCCACACAGTAGCTTATTTATTATTCAAACAACGAAAACTGTTAGAAAATGATACCGTGATTTAAACTATTAGTGGACATAACATATTGTAAACTCTTTGAATTCCTATAAAACTTTTAAAACAACTAAAATTGCATTTAATTCCTGATAATCTTATGTTATTCATAATGAAAAATTGTATATTTTTGCACAACTCTTTACTATTTTATTTTATTTTATTTTAGTTATTTTTAGGGTTTTATTATGTATATAAGTTGGGTTGGAATTTTTTTACAGTAGGTGTTTGTGATTTGTTGGCAATAAATTTCAAAATTAAATATACAGCACACAATTCACTTATTTTAAAATGTTCAAAACAAGCGTATTAAATACGTATTAAGCGTATTAGCATTCAAAACAACAGTATTAGTAAAGCCAAAACAACAATTTCATTGCAAACATAACTAAGACCCGTAAAGAGTTACGTAATAAAAATTTATCACAAGTAAAACATGTAAACCAGTTTTCTACATTGCTCTCTTGTAAACTAAACGTGTTTGTGTTTTTCTTATAGCAAAGCCATAACGGGTTATCTGCTCAGCCCACCGAGGGGTAAACTAAACGATCATTAGATATTAAGTCAGAAATATATATGCAAAAACGGCTCGTTTGGGTTGAGAAAATATTTTACATAGAAGAGCGAACAACGTTTCGACCTTCTTCGGTCATCGTCAGGTTTGCATATATATTTATCTACAAGTGGGTTTTCTCGACATCACTGATTATTAAGTCAGAAAATAAACTAAATAATAACACTTGCACTAAACAGTCTTGTGCACGCGATAATTATTTTTTAAATGTTTTATAATTTCTTAATATTTGTAACTCTATTTAAAAATAAAAAAGACACAAGGCTGCAGAGTTATCTAAATACACAGATGTGTGATAAAAACATAAAAAATTCGTTTTGCCTCATGAAAAAGCTGTTTATTAAAGAGGGACAAAGTTCTGTTTTGTCAGATTTGACATAGTGATTTCCTCGAACATTAGAAGAACAGAAATATAAATATGGAAACCAGAAAATAAAAGCTTTGACAAATGTAGAGCTAAACTGTTACATTGTTATGCGCACGTCTAAATTCTGTTTTCTAGGAGAACTTGGAAAACTAGCTAAAATATGAGCACGGTGTGCTCAGAGTGTTACTAATATACCTGAAATATCAAATGGTCTAGTGATAGCATATATTTAACCTTCACTGTTTGTTTAGTGGAAATAAGCTTTTGACTTTATATGAAAGTATTGGTAATTAATTTTCGTTTGCTTACATCTCCAAGTAGTTTGTAAATATATGATTGGTAATTTTCTAATTACGGGTTATTGCTACTCTATGAGTTTTCATTTAAAAAACTGAATAAATTATTTTAAATGTTAGGCCTGTATTTTCTAATCACGTAATGACTTACAAGGGAGTGGAAAATATATATAAAGCTCTGAATTGTTCAAACGTTTAATGCAGTGTTGTTTGTTTTTTTTCGTACAGCTTATTCATCCAAGTTTTCTATTCATCTTATGGTAACTGCTACACTTTTAATTTTCACGAAAACGATTATAGGAATAGGAATAGGAAAAAAATTAAGATGTCTGGATTCACAGGCCCACGATATGGTAAATATAAACATCTTTATAAATCACATAATATAGTGCAATAAGCAGATGTTAAGGGCATTTAAAGTAACATTTCATGGTTTTTCTATAAACTACTTTCTGTGTTCGATAAATTGTAAAAACAGTAAAAGAAAATTTTCTAATTTCACAGATTTGGACTAAATAAAGAAAGATTACTTGATAATTTGTTGTATATTTTTTACTGTAAGAACTAATTATTTGTAAGAATAACTATTTACTCGTATTCAAGTTATACAGGTGTAATTTGGTCTTGGATCAGTTATAGATAAAGTGTAAAAGCTAGTAATGTATTAGACACATCTAAAGCACATAAGAAAATGAAATATAAATTAATTTTTAGAGGTTTTTCAGAGGTCATTTAGCTCTTGCATATAAGCGTTAAAATTTCAACAAAGGATTTTTTTTGTATTGCAAAAGCATTTGAGCAGCGTTCGTGATTTTACGGAAAGTAAAATGTTTATTGTGTTCTATACATAGAATTTTGCCATAAATATTTCTATTTAGGCCTCGAACTTCAACTTAATATCAACACCAGCCAGTATATGCCCACTACAAAGGAAGCTGGTGCTAAAATAATCATTCACAGCCCGACATTACGAGCAGATGTCGATCAAGATGCTATTCACATACCACCAGGAGTTGTTACTTATATTGGAGTGAAGATGGTTAGTGTTTTTAACGTCTCCCTCTTCACTTTTTCATAATAAACAAATCAAACTTTTGTTTATATGTCAATGTCTTTAATTAGTTCTTTAAAATCCTAAAGCCTCATAGTCGATTTAACGGAAAACAATAACTAAATCGCCATCTATACATTTCAGGTGAACATCACAAGACTGCCATCACCCCATACTGATAAGTGTAATGACGATTGGCTAAATGATGAATTAAAGAAATGGGCTGTTAATTTAAATTACGGCTACACTGCCCAGGTGAGTAAAGTGGGAATTTTGTAAACACTAATTCAGTATTATATACATTTTGATATTTTGTGGTGGCCGTATTTAGATTACATTTTGATGGAAAAGTAAACATTGTAGTTCGAAGGTACTACTAGTATATAAATATTGGCAAGTTTCAAATAATAATTAAATAACATTTGTTTTTTCGATATAATTCGTTGTTGTAAAATGCAGTTTGATACGTTTTATTAAAATTAACTAGCCTAATTAATGAAATTATTGATAATTCTCCAAAAACCGATCAAATATTCGTTTATGTGTTAATATTTAGCTTACAATACACTAATAGACTTGTAGATAACAAAGTTTTAACATATTAGGTAATGTACACTTCTTTCAACTGGATAAAAAGACTGTTTCTGGAAAATACTGGAATCTAAAATCAAATGATCAAAATAAGGTGTAAGACAATTATACTGTACAGACCTCAATAACCACATTTAATGCCTACTCATCTTTAGATACTTTGTAATTTATATAACGAGCAGCTACTTTAATTTTCGGTCAACTTAGAACCTCGTGAATCTATTTTTATTTTAAAAATTTTCTCCGAAGCTTCCAAAAGGTTACTTGCGCATAATCCATCCTAATTTTGAGCTTATAGCCAAGGATAAAGGCAGCTATTCAACAGTACCCACAGTAAACTTTGGAACTACTCTTGCGTGACCGAACGTTAGGATTTGATTCCCATTCTTACAGCATATTCATGGTCTCAAAGTATGGGGCGTGTTTTTTTGTAGCAACAGGACGCAAAGCACAAATCCTGAGATCAAACAGACTTATTACTTTTCCAAGTCTGTCGAGCTGTAACAAAAAGATCAAAATTACGAGTTATGATGTGATCTTTCTTAACATTTTTTTTTCCTTTTTCCAAATATTCTATAGTAACATCTATAAGCAACACTGAGGATGGAATTTAAATATTAAATGGACTTATGAGTTTTTGTTGTCATTTTGCAACCTTAAATATAGTTTATTACTCCAGAACACAGCCACTATTCTTTACCTTGAAACTGTTTTACTAACCTTAAAGTACTGCTTTAAGCAATGGCTTTTGAGTCTACATATGAATATAAAATATCTTGAGACAAAAGTGGTTAAGCTTTTTGTTTTAACTTTTTGCTTTGTCTTCAGAGTGTTTATTTAACATTACAGGTTCATTGTCCGATGACTCATGTATTTTAAAGTTCTCCTTCTGACTTGTTTCTCGTTGGGTCAGCAGTAAGTTTGCAGATTTGCAATGCCAAAATCCGGTGTTCCATTCAAAACGGTGGGCAGAGTGCAAATAACCCGTTATGTAGTTTTGCATTAAAAATAATCCTTATAGCTTCGTTTAATTCATTACTTAGATAACGAATCGTGATTTTCATTTAGGTATTCAACAGCAACTAATTATAATACAACTAATTTTTCCATATGCTCCCATAGCATTGGAATGCGTAATAGTTAATTCAAAGAATTGGATGTTTTGGTTTTGATTTTTTTACAAGACGAACTAAATAGACCTGTACAACTCCAATTGTTGGTTATTGTTTTCTTAATTTCATCCAAAGCTACTCAAGCACTATCCGTCCCTGATTTAGAAGTGCTAGACTGAGGGAGGTCAGCTGGCCAACACCACCCACCGCCAAGTCTTAGGCTACTCTTTACAATCACATTAAATCCTCCCCCCACGGTTGAAAGAGCAGGCATGTTGTTTAAGGGAATCGAATTCGTAACTTGAAGATTGCAAGTCAAGTGTCCTAGCCATCAAGCCATGTCAGGCAGTTACAGCAATCTAAATGTGGTACCTATTTAATTTGATTGTATCCTTCAGACACTGTCTTTCACAGCTGACGAAATGTTATGAACATATAACTTGAAATGAGAGGACCGTCGAATCGTCATATCATTCTGGCTACTTAAAGCTCATTGAGTATGAAGTGCTAACCAAGAATATGAAACACATGTTAAAACAAAAAACAAGCACGACTTACAACTTTAACTCAAAACTTACTGTATGCTCGAAATTTTGGTTTCCTTCTTTGGAAACCTAAAGTGTACATGATAAGAGATAAATATAAGAAAATATTAGATTTCTTTCATTCGGAATTTTAAGGCAAAACTGAAGAAGACTATCTACGCTTTGCCGTGTCTAAAGTTGAACTGACAGATTATAGTAAAACCAGTTAATCAATAGCTGCCACTGAATATTCCTACTCCTGAATTACACTTCTGTGATCGAATAGTGAGATTTGAAAGTCACTCACAGAATGCATCCCAGATCGGAAAGTGTTTTTGCAACAATGATTCATGAAGCATGAAATTTGATATTCATAGTCCATGAACGTTAACCAATAAGCTACGTCCGCCCTAGCAATAAAACTAATTTCAGTTATATTTCAGTACCAACAATTACGTGCTCATAGAAGTATGTTTTTCTTAAGTTCACTTTTCTTGTTTACAGACATGTTTGAAGTTTTGTTTTCAGAAGAAAGTTATTGAGAACTGCAACTGCTTTACGACTTCCGCTCCTATTCCTAACTTTTACGGACTTCTTTCCGAGTGTGATTTCAGGATACCAGGTAAAGTAAAAAATAAGATTTCGATTCTACGAAAACGTTTCTTGGAAATAATGAAACCGTAAACACTGACTATATCCTTTTATTATACGAGCTAGGAAAAAAATCACGGAGTCGCCAAATGATTTCTCGAGGATCAGATGTTTAGTTTTCATAGCAGCAAAATAGTTATTATTAAGGAAATTAGCACAATAGCACTGTTTATCATAAAGCACAAGTGGCTTTATGATACAACACACAGCTGTTGTATTTATCCTACTAATGAAAGACATCTATACTCGCTCTCCGAAGTGATGCAAAATTTCAGTTGGTCAATTAATTAAATTAAATAATATTTCATTGTGGCATTTCTTTGATGTTCAGCCTCTTTTATTTTCATTGAAATAGCAAGGTGTTTATGTTAATATCTTTGCTTTTGTTTTCTATCAATAAGCCTTGTCGACGAAGGTGTAGAATTACAAAATGCTTGAGTAAGAAAGCACAGATGTCTACATCCGAGATTTTCAGATATTTCATTTGGATGGGAAAATAATTATGAAGAGCTCTTTACGTATTTTTAAGGATGTATTCAAAAGCTACACTAAGAAAACCTATAATGTCAAAATATTTAAGAACTGCCAGGTTAAACAATGGGTCTTCAGTAATTCCAAATCAGTCTTTAGTTCGATAACCCACAGTACCTAAAAATCAGCCATCATTTCACTATGAAAGAAAGTATGAGCAGAGATTATCATTAGTTTCTCAAAGCAAGATACCTAAATGTGTAGAACTAGAAATTAACCCAGTGATGAATAGTGATAATTTAATATCCGTTCTTACCATGGGTGCACGAAATCGTGAATAACACACTGATGATGATTATAATGTTTCCTTAACAATATTTTCGCCCATAATCCCAACATTACCTCACACGATTCTGTCAGCTTGATAATAAATTAGTTTAATTGCATTTTGAAAGTAACTCTGTAAAAAAAATCACGACATGCTCCCGTTGACTTATCCGTTTCAGTAAGGTTAAGATAATTTGAAGTTACACTCCTGAAGCAACTTACTGGACTTTCTTTGGTTACTAAACGATGTTTAACGGTGCTTGCACAACGTTTTAAGTAAATCGAGATCACGTTTTTCAAGGTACAGGGGAAACGGTGCTAATGCATAAAGAAAATAGTAATTTTTATGTTTATTAAGGAAGTTATGTCCAATTTGTTCCCCACTGGGACAGTGGTAAGTCTACGAATTTCCAACGCTAAAATCAGAGGTTCGATTCTTCTAGATGGACATAGCAGACAGCCCGATGTGGCTTTGCTATAAGGAAACACACATGTTTAACTTTTTTTTTAATGTTAGCTTCATTAATACTGTTGATTCTAACTTAATATATATATATAATCACAAATTATATATGTTTTTTATTATTTTGCATTTTTATTTTATTATTTCGATTGAGAAATAACTTAATTCGATTATCATCTGAGATACATATACTAAGTTACACGTTACTATTTAGCGTCACATAGCAAGATGGCAAAGATTGTTTTGTTTTGAATTTCACGCAAAGCTACACGAGAGCTATCTGCGCTAGGCGTCCCTAATTTAGCAGTGTAAAACTAGAGGAAAGGCAGCTACTCATCACCACTCATCGCCAACTCTTGGGCTACTCTTTTACCAACAAATAGTGGGATTGATCGTCGCATTATAACGCCCTCACGGCTGAAAGGGCGAACATGTTTAGTGTGACGGGATTCTAACCCTCGACCCTCGGATTACGAGTCGAGTGCCTTAACCACCTAACCATGCGGAGCCATATGGCAAGGGAAGTACCGTAAAAATATGAACTTCGTAAAATAAGCACTAAGAAAAAAACTTGTATTCTAAGTAAAATGCCCAATTTATCTCGAAAAAATAGAAAAATAATTTATTAAACGTAATGGCATCTCTGTTTAACCCAACTATCCTGTAGTCTCACAAACATATGATTATTTTAGTACCGTTGTATGTTGTATTTTTCTGATATTTACGAAAATTACCAATCGTTTCTAATTTCTGCAGAGAGACTAAAGATTCAGATAATTTATTATCTATTAGATGTACTGCAAAGTCCCCATAGTATTCAGTTTGAAGAGTAAATAAAACCGAAATTAAAAGTAATAAATATTTTTATTTTTTGCTTTTAATCTTAATATGTTATACTGTGTTGTAGCTTAGAAAGCGCATAATACTTCTCATGATTCATGATACTCGCACGTTTTATTGATGTCACGGCAGAACAAATTGCAACGTTAAGTGTCCCTTATGTGACATCATTTTAGTGTTTATCAACTGACTGACAGATAACACGCTACTGTACCGTGATGTGAGTGGTTGAAACAGGGGACGTCCTCCAGGCTGCCTTCGTCCCCATCTCAGGGAAATAAATAGATTAGAGGGAAGGTAACTGATCAGTAGAAGTAGCTCTTGTAATACTCTTCATCAAATAGTATTTGACCATCACTCTTATAACGTAACCAAGGCCCTAAAGTGCGGAATGGGATTTTGCGGCAACGAGATGTAAACCATAGTACCTAAAATTCATAATTCGACACGCTAATCAGTAGGTCTAGCATGACCCATCAGTAAGCGATAACAATATACCAGAAAGTTTACAGAACTAAGACTCAAACAAAGAAGCAACAACAACCATAGTGTGGAATATATAATAACTAACAGTAATGACATAATGCTACATTTATGCATATCCAGCTTTCAGGATCTACAATAATTCATAGCAGTCCTCAGTTCTATTAATCAAATAAATCTGGACAGTGATATACAGTACTTCATAGTAAATCCACAATTCTGTTATCCAAATAAACCTTGACAGATATTCATAACAATTAACAAACATTCCTCATTTCTATTAATCAGATAAACCTGAATATTTATCTAGAGAATTTCTAATGAATCCTCAGTTATTTTAACAGTGATTTATAGTAATTCACAGCCAGTCTTCGGTTCTGTTAATTAAATAAATCTTGACAATGATCTAAAATAAGTTCCAAGGCAGTACTTGGTTTTGTTAATTTTACAGTAAGTTAACAATTTGAAGTGTAATTCTATTTGATAAAGAACTATACTTGAATAATAGTATCTCATACTTAAAAAACTTTCAAAGGTTTATTTATTTTTATAGTAATATGAAATTATGTTGTATTAACAGCACGTAAGAAACACCACATAGTCTGATTGAAACGTTTTAATATTAACTAAATTAATATAAAGTAACACTCCACCAAAACAGCTAAAACCATTCCATAACTTGTTATTTAATTTCTTAATTATTAACATGTTCTGAGAAAAATATTTTTATTTTTTTATGGCTTCTGTTAAAGTGACTGACGTTAGGAAAAATAAAAAGCAGAAATGGCCTTGAAATTTACTACCAGCATTAGCATCGATGTTTCTGTCTGGATATATATTTTGGCATCATTTTCTTATCTATACTCCATATGTTTATATGGTTATTTACGTGTGCACTCGATACATTGATACTGTATGTATATGTAAAACTCGTAACTTGTTGTTTTAATACTATTAAAAGTCGAAAGTTTGCCTTACTTTTCCCCTTCTAGAACAATTACACATTTATGGGAGTCTATACAATGTGGTTTTGTTCGTTTAGATACTTCTTTAATTATATGAATGTTCATGTTATTACTTTGTAACAGGCAATAGGACTTGTTTGGAAAAGATAAATAAAATATACTATGATGGAGATCTCGGATGTGATTGCCCTCCTCGCTGCAGGTAAGACCAAGATGTTATAATGTCAAACAATAGTGTATTTAAAATCCTCTTATATTTTTCTGTCTGAACTTACACAAATATTTTTAGCATTAAGTACGTATGTTTATTGTAATTTTACACTGACTTACTTCACAGCGAAATATCCTATCAGAAAGCGGTGTCGACTGGTAAAGAAACAAAGCAAGTAAGTATTTTTCATTTTTGGCATACTTGCTACTAAGTTAGCTGATTTGACTACTCTTCTTATTACATTAAACAAGGCAACCAATCAATATCTAGAGGACTTCAAATATCTGATAATTTATATTGCTAATATTGACACATCAATATGTATACAAATAATGCATTTCCTGTTTTAAATACCAAAAAAAAAAAAAGTATTAAGATCTAAACAGAGAAACCTGATTAACTCGTTTTTACTAAGTATGGGTGACCTCACTACCTCTTATATTTTGACTTCACTGTAACCTATATCAAAACGGTATTAATAACATTATAGCATTTGATAATTTGATTTCACTATACAGGGTGATCATAAGAGTGAAATGTTTTATTTCCTTGGCCTCTAACAACAAGACATGACAACATTATTGTTTAAAAGGTTTAAAGAACCTTATGACACGTTACATACCTGCTTAGAAAATGTAAAGGACATTATGCTATTTGTAATTTTGATCTCACAGTATCCCTTCTTCAGAAGATATAAAGAACTATGCTGTGCTACAACATCTTATATTTTACTGTAGTACTCTTTACGACTAGAATAACAGAATACATTTTATCTTTTAGATGAAATTTTTGAGGTGTTTTATATAAGTGTTTAATACAGCTTATTGAAGCAAAATATTGGCATTATTACAATGAGCATAAAATAAATAATAACAGAAAAGAAAAATCAACATATGAGAATACTCTTGATTTTTTTTGTCATAAACAGCCCCTTTTAGTTGATTCAATTTATCTAAAAATATCGTCCTGTGAGATTAGAGTTTATACAGGAAATTTTATTTAAAGAAAATTATTGGGTTACGTTTAATGCTAACTACGAATTTATTTAAACAATAACACAAGATAAGAAATAGCGATGACCAAAAGCTGCATTTTCATCTATTGGGAGCTTAAACAACTGTAATCTATGAATACCTTCAGAAAGTCTAAATTGAAATCATTGTATAATAGGTATTTACTGGTATAAATAAAGGGGAATAAAACAGTATTTTATTATAAATGGTATAATAACATTTCGTCTCATTCATTCCGCGGAACTATTTTATTACGACACTAAAATAAAAAAGAGGTTATGATTACTAAGTCTCAAACAAAAAGAGTTCTAGTGACAAATAAAAGAAATAATTCTGTGTAGTAAAACATGTATAGATATATTTTGGGTAACATATCAAATTAAGAATCTAAAATTTTTCTTTCTCTTAGTGTCAACTGCTAAAAGATCCAAATGAAAAAGAGACATCGCAGGTCACTGATGAGTGAGTACTGAATCAGATTCTAGAAGCCAAAAGAAATAACGTTAATTTTTTTATCCCTAGAAAGGGTGGACTAAAGTTACCGTTACGAAAGTACAATTCTTTAATAAGTTAATCAGAAAAGATTCGACGAACATATATATATATTATAGTAAAGTTTAACTTACAAATGATCTAATATTCAAAAAGTTAGGAAGATAAAGTTTAAAATAGTAAGCATTAGCGTAAGGCAAGACTAAACGAAAAACTTCCAATGCTTTGATTATTTATTTTTCATCATTTTGTAGTAAATTTAAGTGGTTTTTGTAATGATAAAAGCGATCCATAATATATATAATAATTTTACTGTCATGTCTTTATGTATTGGTTATTTACTTGTTGTTTTATTTACTAGCTCGGAAAAAGCCAAAGTCGTGATATATTTTCAATCTATGAGCTACCAAGAAATTGCACAGGAACCAAAGTATTCGGTAAAAGTTTATATTTGATTTTTTATATTATCATTTTTTTCCTGGTTTTATAATTTATTTCATTGATGCTGTTTGTTTGTTTTTGAATTTCGCGCAAAGCTACACAAGGGGTATCTGTGCTAGCCGTTCCTAATTTAGCAGTGTAAGACTAGAGGGAAGGCAACTAGTCATCACCACCCACCGCAAACTCTTGAGTTACTCTTTTACCAACGAATATTGGGATTGATTCTAACATTATAACACTCCCATGGCTAAAAGGACGAGCATGTTTGGTGTGACGGGGATTCAAACCAGCGATCTTCGTATTACAAGCCGAGTGCCTTAACCACCTAACCATGCTGGGCCCATTTATAATTTATCATTATTGGAGTAAACCTATTTTCTTTATTCTAGTTTTTGTATAAAGGTACATAAATAAATATTAAATTTATTATTAGTTTAATTAGGGAAAAATATAAAGGGTGAATTCTATATTATTCTTTTGGTACATAATTCATCCAACTGTTTTTAACAAAATATATTTCTAAAGTATTTTATATTCAAATACATTTTCGAAGTTTTGTATTTATTGCAAGGTTGCTCAGGCTATCTCTCTCATATCCAAGTTAGACACGACACAGCGCTCGACTCATAATCTGAGAGTTGGGGGTTCAAATCCCGGTCACACCAAATATGTTCGCCCTTTCAGCCGTGGGAGCATTATAATGTTACAACCAATCCCACTACTCGTTAGTAAAATAGTAGCCCGAGAGCTGGCAATAGATGGTGATGACTAGCTGCCTTCCCTCTAGTCTTACGCTGCTAAATTAGGAACGGTTGGCGCAGTTAGCCCTCGTGTAGCTTTGCGCGAAATTAAAAAAAAAACAAACATCCCAAATTTTTAACTACTGAAAGACAGCCAATCAGCAGCATTCTAGTACTTGTCATTCACTATAATGGATATATTATGTTTACACATTTAACACACCCACAACTGAAAGTGCTGGTAATATTTTGTGGTACCGCATGGAGTAAAATTCAATTCACCATCTCTGAGAGCCAGTGTTCTACCACAAGACAAAGCCGCACTCACGTTTTCATTAACGGTTGCAAAGTAATAATAAAAACAGAATTAAAGTGTTGTATTCAAAGACTTCAAATTAGATAACTTTAGTCAAAATTTGATACCTTAGGAATATTTGTTTGAACGAGAAAAAAGTATAATAGACTTTTCTCACCTGTTTAAAATATGAATTAAACCTCTTATAGGACCTAATATAACCTACAGGAAGTTTTATGACAACAAAAGTATGGAATTCAACCTAAAATGTTTTTAAACTTAAATCCTAATTTCACAAGATTTGTTTTTTATAATACTAACAGCGTTAACCGGTATTGCCCGACTTTTCGAAAAAAAAACTACTCTCTCTATTTTTTCGTCCCACATTTCGAGAGATAAAAAAAATATTTTGTGAATTTATAAAAACATCTTAGGTTTGATTTTTGAAAATAAAATATGAACCTGTTTTAAATTATTTATTCCTTATGAACGATATCTTTTGTTTTTTCCTTCTCGGACAAAAAAAGTAGGGCCTTATATAGAAAATGTGAAGGTTATCTTATATACTAATGAGCACCTGTTCTACAGAACAGGATAAGCCTAACGCTCTTCCCCTATCCCACAGTCATCCCTCCTTAAGTTTTAAAGTTTCAAACATAAATATGTGTGAAATATTATACTGAGTTTGCTTTAATATGATGTTAATATATTTTTATGGATGTAATACCGTTTCACATTATGACACATTATAATGTATCTTAAAAAATAAGAAATCCACTTCTAGGTATCGAATCACATGAAGACAACAAAATATAGAATAAATTACATTCATTGACTTGGTTAATTTAATTTTACAACATCAGATTGTAAAGTAAGTCTTACTCTTTTCACGTAGTCTGTTTTATGGTAGAAAGCATTAATTTATTTTATAGGCTAGGCCTATATTTCCTTTTTCACGCACAACAATCTGATTTTACATATAGTTCTTTTGTGTGTGAAGTCAAATATATGATGTATTAGTAGATACATAATTAAGAATATATAATTCATTAGGTCTATCTATTCCAATGCTAATAATAACAATAAAAATACAATTTTTAAGTTCAACTCATCTTCCACCTCGTACAAGTGCTCTATTAGTTATGCCTACCATGATGTATTAGGCCTGGCATGGGCAAGCGCGTAAGGCGTGCGACTCGTAATCCGAGGGTAGCGGGTTCGCGCCCGCGTTGCGCCAAACATGCTCGCCCTCCCAGCCGTGGAGGCGTTATAATGTGACGGTCAATCCCACTATTCGTTGGTAAAAGAGTAGCCCAAGAGTTGGCGGTGGGTGGTGATGACTAGGTGCCTTCCCTCTAGTCTTACACTGCTAAATTAGGGACGGCTCGGTGCAGTGGGCTAACAACTTACTCACTTAAAATATTTGTTGAAGAATCCGCAAGCGATTGCGGCCCTATGTTCCTAGATGGAATCTAATGGTGATAACTAACTAACTAACCATGACGTATTATCTTTTATTTATGATTATTATAAAGTAAATAATTAGTAATAGAAATTGGATTAAGTTTTCCAGTTTGACTAAAGTAGGAAAAACTAATTTCACTGATTTAAAGACAGCTTCAGCCTTCTTGTTAAGAGACTCCCATTATCTTGCGAGCCGTTAGTACAGCGGTAAGTCTACGGATTTACAAAGCTGAAATCAGGGGTTTGTTTCCCCTCGGTGGGCTCAGCAGATAGCCCGATATGGCTTTGTTATATTAAAAAACAACAACACACGCACCCATCATCTTTAAGCACTGTTCATCCTCATTCTTACTTACAATTTAAAAACATTCATCAATTATAAATAAGTGGCGATATACTGACATATGTACCTATTTCATAATATTATGTTCTTTTATTCTGAGGGTTAGTATGGAACTTATACAAATTTACTTTATAAAACGAGAACAAATAATCCTATTAATTACAAAAGAATGTTTATTCTCGAGAATTACACAACATTTGTTTAAAGGTAAATCTAACATTTATTTATGGATAGGCTCTCTCCATAAAGGTCATAAACTTTAACATATCTCGAATGTTGGATTAGGTTTGATAAAACGGCTGTTTTTTTGTTTTTGTTTTTTACCTGAGGGATAATAGTCTTGTCCAAGTATCAAGAATAATGTTGAAATCACAGATTGGCATATTTCCAAATATTCTCCATTTCTACACGCAATTTATTATTCAGTATTTGCAATTCTATGGCATGGTTATTCGCAATCTTAAATAAATTAACATCAAAACTTCAATAACAAAACTATCAATATGAGAAGTTAGATCTGGTGAATTTGATGTTTGAAAAGAGTAATCATTAAAAATGTTCACGTTTTACTACGAATGTAATATCTTAAAACTGTTTTTCAAATATTTGACAATTTCTCTTGGTGTCATTTATACTTTTGTACGCTGCAATGCAGTCCAAAAATAATCCGAATACACATTTTTCCGGACAGTTATTCTTATTAACTATAATTAGCTGATAGTTTATCATATTTCGGTTTATCTATGTCTTCTTCACTGCAAGCTTGTATTATTTTCTATTATTTTATCTGAATTTATTAAATCACAATATATTTTAAAGTATATCAATGCTATGATTTAAACAACAGCTGTACAATATTACTTATCGCCACGGAAATCGTCAGACACTTACCAGAAGCTACCGACCTGTAACAATGGAGGGCAAAAACTTATAAGAAATCAATGCTGTTGAACAAATATTTGTTTTTCTTTTGGATTGCGTTTTAGGGTAAAGTTATTTTAAGAAAGCTCTCTAAGAACTGAGAAGAATTTCTTGATTAAATCCTTTAATTACTTAGATATAATTTTGTGCCTAAAATTATATTTTAATTAAATCAAAGTGGACACAGATTTTTTTATGTTTATTCTTACGCAAATCTATAATATAAAGTGCAGCATAAAGGTATTGATAATTGTATAGATTGTTTAAAATGTTCTATTCAGAATAAAGCATAAAAGTCTTTAAACTCGTATAGGTTGGTTAATTTTTTTATTTAGAGTACAGCATAAAGGTATCATAAGCCTAAGAGTTGGTTTGAAAAATCTATTTTTCTAATTTTTTTATGAACACTCATGAAGGAACTGAAATAAGCTTTAAATCAGTAATACTAAAGAAAGAAATGTAAAAATAAAACCTCTTCAGTCCCAGCTAATTTTTTTCTGACTATTATTTGTTTTACATTATAATAAATTTTGTTGTGATAAAAAATAATAATTTCAATATCTTTATTTTTTAAATATGAAACGCTATTTTTTTTTCAATTTCACAGTGACTACAGCAGCTCTATCAACATTCGAACAGTTAGTATTACTGTGACTTTAGAACACCAAATTTAATTATTGTTTGTAAAGTATAAATAACAGGTAATTTGCTGTTTTTGTCTCAATGATTTTGTAGTTTCCAAATTTGATCGGTAGTGCTGGAGGAATTTTAGGAATGTACATAGGGTTTTCCTTTCTGGTCGTTTTTGAGATAGTGGAAGTTCTATTACGCTCATGTCTCGGTAAAATCAAGAAAAGATCCAACATTCGTAACCAGGCAGGAAGTGTTTCCACTGTGGAAGCTTTTGCAAGAGGAGAAAAGAAAAACTAGATATAAAGAGTCGAGAAAAACTTCTTAGGTTCCTGAAAAAATCTGATCTAAAAATCCATTGTTTATTTTACAAGTTTTGAAGAACGAAAATAACACTTTGAAAGAAATGTTTTTAGTTTATTTTGAATTCAAACTTCACATCACCTTTCTTAAATCTTTCTCAAAGTTTTCAAAGTAACAGACCTTTTTGTCTTTTAATAATGATCTATTCGTAACGCCCTTTTTTTTAAAGGAAAGCCATAAGTAGTTTGCCCCTGAAGAAGATAGGTTCACCTTTCGAAAGCGCTCTTGATCAGGGTTTGAGTTTTTATCATTTCCTGCTTATTTTAAGTTAGCACTTGTAAGTCAAAACATGCTATTAATTTTATTAGAAAAAAACTTGACATATAAGTATAAGCATAAACTATAATTTAAGGAGATAAAACATCCTGTTTTTTTAAATGTTCTGAAATGTTCTCAGGATATATCCTTTCAGAGCGCTTAAGTATTTTAGTTTTACATTTTATCACTGATCTGTATATTTTTACATACTTGTGTTCAGTGTTTTGAGCCTTTGACAGCCATGGATGAACATAAGTGAATCTTATTTTAACTGATTAGGAAAATTATCGTAAGTATTAGAATGACTCATCATAACCTTTGTTTCTGCCTCTGAAATTGACTATAAGGCAGGCTGCAGCAGATTACATGATATCACTATTGCATGTCACTGAGCATATGATTTTACACTCGCTAAAATAAAGAGAGACTATTGAATACAAATAGTAGGTACTGTTCACATCCAATATTTTATTTTAAAATCGTAAAACATCTGTTTAAAGTAACTCAAGGATAACATGAATAACAATACAACTTCTGACAATTTTACGACAAACTCTCAGCCAACATGAAACTATTCGAAAAAAAAAAATCTTCTAAGAGAAGCCTCTGTAAATAAAGATTTCCTTTTTACTTAATTATATTTATAAGCTGACTGCTTATAATTTTTCCCTCAAGAAAGGAGACTTAACTTTAAATTTTAAAGATCTGAGTGTGTCCAGATTTTATGATAAGAAATGTGATGGAAGTAAGTTAGATATGTGTTACTTTTATCATAAAATAGTTTATTGATGTGGGTGAATAAAGTTGGAGAATTGTTACAAGTGTTAAAACTTACACGTGACAGAAGTTATTTTACGCCCAAAATTGAAGTTTAAAAGCAAATGATCTTTACTGGTAATTTCACCGACTTTTTTGCAAATTTATATGTACGAACAAGCTTTCTTAATAACTTGTTGGTTTACACAGAGTTGTATTATAAATTATACTGTTAGTATTATTCGTGTAATATTAAAAATGTGTAGCAAAGCAATAAAATGCATTTCACACTATCGCAATCTTTTCTTGATGAGTTATATTCACATATACTTTGAATAAAGCGTATTTTGCAACTATTGCCTCGAGAAATTTCACATAATTGTTTAAAATGATCACGGCGTTAAAGTAAGTGATTTTCTCTGTCTAATATCCCATTTCGAAAAAAACATACAAACCTTAGCATTTTATACTGATGCTTTACTCAGTACTGTTTATGTGAAGAGCTAGAGAAGATAGTATTTTAGAAACTAAAAACTAATATTAGAAGCTAAACAATTAACAGATTAAAAGATGCATTGTATTACGCCCCTTTATTTTTATATCATTAATATCTACCTTGTTTGAAACAAAACGTATACGCCGTTTCAAGGGTGTTTTAGGCAGGATATGATATGATAGAGTTTTGTATTTAATGGATGCACCTGTCTGTTTCTAGACTGGGACGACGCTTTGGTTTCTATCTGAGACGTCGTTAGGCGCTGACACGTGGGGTCCGTGCGCTAATTCTGTTTGATAGTTTCGTGAATCCCAATTGGTATCTTGAAAATTCAGAATATAAAAACCATGACCGATATCATATTGAAACGCCGAAAATTCCCGCGCCTATGGACCCGATCCCCGAATCTTTTAAACACCTAGCGACACCTCTGGTTTCTATACTTCGGTTTCACGTTTCTTGATAGGATATTTAAACTTCTATACTGAGACCTTCTTCAAGGCGAAACGTTTACTAGGCTAGCACACTGAAAAATTTCTCAATGTCAAAGCCGACACGCCGTACCAATTTAGAAAGAAGCAGAATCCGTCAATTAAAGTCAAAACTGTATCTTATAATGTCTGTGTTTTTATGCTCAGTTTTCACTTAAGTTGGCTTTGAAGATACAGTCATATTTTTGTTAATAAATTTGTTAAATATTCATAACGGTGAGATTGTTCGTTCACTACACTCTTGTGTTTCTCCTGAAGGATATACGCAAGTGTTGTTTTTTATATTACAACCATCATAGATAAATCGTGTAGTAGTTTGCGAGCTGTGGATTATTGTGAAAAAAGATGAAAAATTAAAAATTATAATAATCAGGTCTTGTTCATGTTAACATGGGTCTTATATTGCTATCAAAATCCTAATGCTATCAGCCACCATGAAAAATAATAAATTTGTTATTATTATACAAACTCTGAACAATGGAAAACCAATATAGCTGAGAGAGATATTTTGATTTTTTTTTTTTTTAAATTACTCTTCTTCGGAATTGGGAATTGTAAAAAAAATCGACTTCATTGTTATTTTAAAATTCAATCGTGGTTGTGAACCTAATTTTATTCTTCAATAAGTCTAAACGTTATATAACACGAGTTTCTTACTTTTGTAGACTAGTCCACTCAGACTCATTGTTATGATCATGCTACACTCACGCTCCTCTTTCAACTTAACTTCATCAACTTTATTTAGATTGTGTTTATTTTTCAGGAATATACTTTTACATAAAATAACAAATTTCTGTTCATTATTGGTAATCAATAACATACATTTAGAAATAGGGTTTGTCTTGATCCCCGACAGGCATGCCGAAATATGCCTTGTAGGCTTAACACATTTTAGCATATGTACATACAAAGTACTTTTTCGCTCTTGTCTTGATAAATTGGCTACATACATAGCAGAATACGTCTGAAGAATACTTGCAACTTTTTGATGCCATCTCTAATAACATCAGATAGGTCTATGTGTTCATATATTTAGGCAGAACTAAAAAACTAAACTAAAGTGGTGAGTGGTGAGCCCTTGTATATATATATATATGTTACTATGGAAAGTTCTAGAAAATTCTAAAAGGTTTTCTTGTAAGTTCTACAACATTCTAGAAAATTCTTGTAAGTTCGAGAAAATCCTTTATCAGCTACTCAGCACTGAATCTATCTGGAATGTTCTGAAAAATGGGTAAATTTGAAAATTTCATTACCCCGGTAACAAAAGCAAAGTTTGAAGAGAAAAATAGGTCTTTTCCATTTACTTTAAGCATAATCAATTGGGAAATAACACTTTCTGCTCAGAAACAAGAAAAAGTAAAATTTTGTTACATAGTGTTGTAAAGCATTTGTGTTTCACATACTCGCTGCGACCCTAGTGGCTCAGCGGTATGTCTGCGGACTTACAACGCTAAAATCCGGGTTTCGATACCCGTGGTGGGTAGCGTACAGCTTTCCCATTGTGTAGCTTTGTGCTTAATTCAAAACAACAACATACTCGCTGAATTTAGAAAGATGGTCACTTTCTACTCATTCTAGTCATTTTTAACGTCTTAGAGAGCGTACTGTAATCCCTTAATTCGAACCATTCTTCGGTTAGTATTAAGACTGGCCGCTTTATCACACTCTCTCAACTTTACCAGTGTTTATTTACACATAAATTCATAACACATATTTTCCATTTTAATTAATACGATCAACAATGTTAAACTTTCTAGTCTCAATGTTACCCCTAATATTTTGGAATATCGCCACACTCTTGGTTTTAGATTTTTCTCGCCACTCACAGTCCTTTGTCGAGCACTTATAATGTCTCAGTCTTAGCATATATCACATAACAGTTCAAAGTCTTTGTATAATTCTTTTATAAACTTCATAGTCTTGTATATGTACATACATATATCACCGCAACGTTTCAAAAATTTTCAGTTTTATATATATATATATATATATATATACACACACATAATTAACCAGAAAACACTTCCCGTCTCCTGTGTTACACCCCTACTATTTAAGGTGCTAACTAGTAAGTTTACTCTTTCATTCATTTGCATAAACAAACTTTTACAGATAATACCAGTTTTAATCCCAGTTGGATGGGTCGTAAGTTTCATATCTATAGACTATGTGCGTATTAATTTTAATCCGAGTAAAGACCTTGACTGATCTTAATACCTCAAGTTGGTCTATAATGTATTGTAAAATTAACAGACTCCATCATAACAGTTTTCTGTTTTTATTCATCGCTCTGTGCAACCAAATTAAATGGTTATAGTCAATTTCAAATAACAGATGCTTTACCTGTGAGAAAAAGTCTAAATTTGTCAAGACTCCACATGATTGCTAAACTCACTAGTGATATTTGGCTTAAATATGTCAATGGATGTTCCACTTTATCCTCATCTCATGTATTGGTAGCATCAATTGCCCAAAGGTGATTAATGTTTCCTTATAGCTGTGTATATTTGCTTTTTTGCACCGTTCATCTTTTAATTTCCTAAACGTCTTTCCATTTGTTTCATTTCATACAACACGTTTGGGTCTTGATTTACAGGTTTATGCTGTGAGTGAGGCAGTGATTTCTGTAAACCTGGGACTAAACTTCCTTTAAAACCATAAAACGCCAAGAAAAGAGCTAACGAATTGTTTCGTCGTAGGTTTCTATCAACATATAATAGTTTTTTACTTTTGTCTCTACTGAGGCAATAAATCATTTTCTCATCATGTTGCCTAGATACTATATCCAGACGAACCCAAGCTTGTATTTACCTGATTTTGCTGTTTATCCCGCTTTACTAAACCTGTTTTGTACTTCCTTCAACATTTTTACGTGTCCATCACTTTCATTCGTGTGTATACCAATTTCACCTATGTAGCTATGCTTGTCTCCCATAAGACCCATAAAACGTTATACATTAACCTCTGAAATGTTGATGAAGCATTGTTTTTGCTTTCATGGGTAATATAGTAAACTCAAATAATCCATAAGGGGTTGAAAAAATTGTTTTCTCTTTACCCTTTTCCTCTAAATCAACTTAGAACCAACCTTTCAGTAAGTGAATTATACTAATTAACTGTGTCTGACTAGCTTTGTTCATCATATTCTACATGTGAGGTAACGGATGAAAATTGGTGATAGTAGGCTCAGCATGGCCAGGTGGTTAAGGCACTCGACTCGTAATCTGAAGGTCGCGGGTTCGAATCCCCGTCACACCAAACATGCTCGCCCTTTCACCGGTGAGGGCGTTATAATGTGACGCTCAATCCCACTATTCGTTGGTAAAAGAGTAACCCAAGAGTTGACAGTGGGTGATGATGACTAGCTGCCTTCCTTCTAGTCTTACACTGCTAAATTAGGGACGAATAGCGCAGATATCCCTTGTGTAGCTTTGCGCAAAATTAAAAAAACAAACAAATAAATATCGGTGCTAGAACTTCATTCAACCTTGTCAGCTCAATGCATAACGTCACACAATTAGTTTTAAGCACTAACGCTAGAGCCAGAGCATGTAAGGTTAAAGGATTACATTATTTTTCTGCTTTTAACAATTTATTTCTCTAATTTTTATAAGTATGTTCCTTTTGGGTTTATTTGTCGGAACGTTAGAGGATACTTTTATAGCGTGCTTGATTAATCACTACTTATCATTAAATACACTTCCATAATATTTCACAATTTCACACACTCTCTCCTCTTGCTCAGCAATTAATCCCTCAAACTTTTTTAATGCCCTGTCTGCTCATAAGGATCTCAGACATTTTTGTTTTCACTCTCTTTACTACTAGTCTATAAACAATTTATCACACATGTTTCAGGTGAAACTTTAATATACCACGTCTTAAGTATATTTACGTCATACGTTTGTCCCATTACTCTCCAACTTCTACGCCTACTTCACCTTAAGCTCCCGTTCCATATCATTCATGTAATAGCTAACCTTTTATTTACCCATATTCAATATATAACGTCAAACCATCAGTCACAGGTACTGACACTGTAGCTAAATCTGATAACAATACTTCAGGAAACCTGGCTTGTGAAAATATCACTATCATCTCTCGTGATTTTTTTCTCTGCTTCCATAGAATCTACCACTTATCTAGTGGCAAGATCAGCCACTGTCAAAGTATATATACATATATTCCCTTGTTCTGGTCCAATAATATCAGCACTAACGGGTATAGTTATACTCCTGTACTCTCGCTGTCTTGACAAAAACGTAAGAAGATACATATACATCGCTTTCACAAATGGGTGCTTCTTTAACCTATCAGTAGAATCATTCTGCATTCCACTCATCATTTCTAGCTGTATCTGAGCAAGTTGTAAATCATTAACATGACAACCCGATAAGATTAGCTCAATATTAGAAACATCACGTGCTGTGACTCTCATTTCAATTAAAACTTCACAAACTTTATCTTTGTTCCAATTGCTACTACTTGTTATACCCGAAGTTGTTTATCAGGTGACTGTTTGTAAGTAATTCCCAATTCTTCTCTATGCAAAAAAAATAATTCTCTGTTCTTAAACAATGATCTACCATCAAAACCAAAACAGTTAATATTAAAACGAAAAAAAGCAGAAGCTTACTCTCTATCCCGACTTCACAACTTCATCCAGGTGACTTTCGTCATTGGGTTTTGTTAATGTTGTTCCAACTTTTAATGATCTTATAAATCCATTTCTCATACTACTTTATAACGTTATTGATATACTCACATTTCACTTTTTCTTCTTATCCATGAACTTTATTTAGGTTGTACGTATTCGTATCAAATATTGATTCATACCAATGTAAGAATAAGAAACTGCTCATTATTAGTGGTAATTAATAACACAGTTGTAGAAACACATTTTGTTCCTTACTGGTAGCATACAACATTCTTCCTTTGTCCTCTTTCACGTCTTCTTCTTTCTTTGGTTGAACTCCTATCTCTTACAATCCTTTTTCAAATCCACATCTAACCGTTCACTTTATTATTAATATTGCACCTGTTTTTCGTATATCAGATTTTCACGTTTCATAATCATGGGGTATTTTGTAACTTTCATAGTAGATGAGCTTAGAAAGCAGCCATTTCCCGCTCACCCCATTATTTTTAATGACTTAGAGTACCGAATCTTCTAATTAGTCAAAGACTACCCACACTCTCTACCTTCACCGAAGATACCAATGTTGCCTTACATCTAACTTCACAACACTCATATCGCAGGTTAAATTCAGAGTTTAGCCTTTTTTTCTGGCTCGGCATGGCCAGGTGGGTTAAGTTGCATTCTGAGAGTAGCGGGGTTCGAATCCCCGTCGCACCAAACATGCTCGCCCTTTCAGCCGTGGAGGCGTTATAATGTGACGGTCAATCCCATTATTAATTGGTAAAAGAGTAGCTCAAGAGTTGGCGGTGAGCGGTGATGACTAGCTACCTTCCCTCTAACCTTACATTGCTAAATTAGCGACGGCTAGCGCAGACAGCTCTTGTGCAGCTTTACGCGAAATTCAAAAAACAAACAAACAAAAAACAAAGCATTTTTCCTTGCATACATAAGATCTTACTTGAGACGAGACATCACGTTGTGACTTACGCACGTGTTTCGATCGCCCCACGCTAGTACAGCGGTATGTCTCCGGATTTACAACGCTAAAATCAGGGGTTCGATTCCCCTCGGTGGGCTGAGCAGATAACCCTTTGTGGCTTTGCTATATGAAAAACAAACACACGTGTTTCGATCTTGTATAGATATTTTACTTGATTCCTTGTTTCGCACAAAACATCTAGGTTTCAGTTTTAAGCCAACACAAATTTCTCTGACACATATAAAGTTGTTTATTGTTCTTTGATATTATTTCTGTAGTGCCAACAAATTATTCTGACTACCAGGAAGTAAAATACATTGAGGATCTACTTATTTCTGCTAATATAGTTAATGTCTTATTTGCACACCAGTTTTCAAGTGTTATATATTTTAAGATATGTTTGGGGCTTCCTACTTCTCTAGTAGAAATAAATATATAACTTTTTACATTAATTAACAGATTATATTGTGGGCATACAAACTGGATGGCTTGAACTCTCATTCATGTCCTTCAATAAAGTTTAATCTTCAAACTACCGACTTCCTTATATACCTTTCATTACCATTGCAGTTTACATTTTGCATAATATTGAGTAATTCTGTTTTTTTAATGTGTTACATCACTCCGTATAAGTCCTACAAGCAATAAGTTAGTTTAATTGTTATTATTTAAATCTATCAGTTCGCTTTGGAAGATACAAATATATAAAACGAAGACTCCCGAATAAACGTAACAAAGACACAACACACGAGCCAGAGCTTCATAAAACTAATATTTATCTTATGGGAAAATGTCTCTTAAAAATATCTTAATACATTCACACAGATTATGGTTACTGTAACCAAATAATTTTATTTAATATGGAAAAAATCCCTAGTAGCTCTTACTAGGTTCGCATCTGTTAGTTTATGATATTGTAATAAAACATTAGCCTAGAACTTTTTTCTGCTGTCGCTAATATATTTGTGTTATTTAATCATATTTTCCCAGAATCTTGCCCATTGAACAACGCTTCAACCGGCAACCAATTCTGAAACACAAGTTTGCCACTTTATACATCTGTATTGAATACTACCTAAGTTAATTGAGTGATATTTTATTATAATATACATTGGTAAAAAAAATATATTGTTGTTGTTTGTTATTAAGCACAAAGATACACAAAGGATTATCTATGATCTGCCTACAATAGGTGTCGAAACCCAGTTTCAAGCAATATAAGTCCACAGACATATCGCTCCGCCACTAGCGAGTAAAACGTATGTATTGCATTATGTAATTTCTTTTTCACTTGTTTTTGGAGTTATCATCTGTTTTGAGGATCTAATGCATGTAGGTATAAATTTGTTCCATAAATGATGCAGTGCTGTCTAAGTATTACATCAGCAGCTTTATAGGCTGCCTGAGTTTTGAATTAGTCAATTTCTCGGCTATAAATAGAGGTTCTTACTTCAGTTTAGAAGCCTATCTGCTACAACGTGCATTCAATGTTACTATGGCCAAGGGTTGCGAATTAACTCCACAGAAATTAGCAGTCGTTGTTTCTTTGAGCAAACAGGGTCTTCCGACAAGGCAGGTTGCTAGAAGAATTAAATTTGCTCGGTATACTGTGAGCCACTGGGTAGAGAGACTGTCTGTGTATGAAATTATAAGGGAAGGGAAGGAAGAAAGTTTCCACAGCAGCTGATGATCATGTTCTGAAATATATGCTCCTGTCATTCACAAATCTCAAAACAAAAGGAAAATTTCATGGGTCACTGCCACTATAGGTACTGTCCAGTCTTTCCTGTGTTCAATGAGTTTCCCAGCAAAAAGGCCGAGAAATAAACCCTTCATCAGTAAGAGAATCCGAAAAATGAAGCTCAGACTAAAAAGTGAACTGGATTAAAACAATGTGCAGTAAAATTATCTTCTTAACCCAAACAGAACTGATAGGAAGTATTTTGTACGACGTCAATGCGGAGAATAGCTTCATCTAGCGAGTTTAAATACGTGTGTGTGTGTATTTTCTTACAGCAAAGCCACATCGGGCTATCTGCTGAGTTTAAATACAGTTGTGAAACATCTGCAGGGTCAATTACTAGGGTGATACATCTCTAGCTAGTGTTTAGTACGTCTGCATATTGTGAAAGACGCTGTCAATGCTGCAAGTACATCCAGATTCTCGAGTACCAGTTAAAACTAACAATTAAGTTCACTTCACTGGGGCTGACAATACCTATTCCAAAATATCTCTGTACTATACCATAGGGTTAGAAAGGTTGGTAATATTCTTGCACTCTATGCAGTAGACGTGAAATAAATAGGACATTTCACTACTTTCATTGAAAACAACATTTTGTATTTGCCTTTATTGTTTCAAATCAAGGACTATCTTCGAAGGGAAGAGATAAAGATACTATACTGGTCAGTCAACAACCCAGATATTAATCCATCAAAACTGCTTGAAGGTAATGAGTAACGAAATCCAAAAGAATGAACACTTTGGAACTCCGTAAAGTCCTAATTCGTGTGTGACATCATGTACTCACCCCGTCTATATTTTTCTCCCGTACACTTTATGTCACTGCGATGTCAAGCAGGTATGAAAAACAAAGGGAATACAACCATATGTCAGAATAAGAAACATATTTTGTGACCTATCTTTGTCAATTGCATTAATCATGTCATCTTTAAATCTAGGTTTTCTTACTCAGACAGTTTTTGTACTTTCAAGCATTTGTTGATCATTTGCTGTAATACATATGCCACGACTGTTTTATTAATAAAGAGATGCGTAATACGTTTGGATGACTGAAATGAGAGTCAGTTTACACAACACAGTGTTCTAAACCGTGTTACACTAATTCTGCCACATCTATGTCTCCCGCTGAGATAACGGTAAGTCTCCGGATTTATAACGCTAAAAATCATCTGATTCTATTTCCTTCGGTAGACACAGCAGATAGCCTGAAATGGCTTTCCTAAAAGCTTGTTGGTTTGTTTTGGAATTTCGCACAAAGCTTCTCGAGGGCTATCTATGCTAGCCGTCCCTAATTTAGCAGTTTAAGACTAGAGGGAAGGCAGCTAGTCATCACCACCCACCAACAACTCTTGGGCTACTCTTTTACCAACGAATAGTGGGATTTACCGTCACATTATAACGTCCCCACGGCTGAAAGGGCGAGCATGTTTGGCGCGACGGGGATGCGAACCCGCGACCCTCAGATTAGGAGTCGCACGCCTTAACACGCTTGGCCATGCCGGGCCTTTCCTAAAAGAAAAAAAAAAACACGCATACACACATTTTCACATTGCACAGTCTCGTAAAAAATTATAGGAACCAAGAAAAGTGTGGAAAAATTAGGTGATGCAACAATGTTTTCTACACCGTAAAGATCTACGGCTGATAAAAAATGGATAAAATAACGTTTTCATTAATTTTAATGAAATAGTAACTGATACCATTATTCACACCTATAAAGTGGTAGTTACATGAAAATAGAATTTTTATACAATTTATTTTTTTTTCTAATTGGTCCGGCATATCCAGGTGGGTTAAGGTGTTCGACTCGTAATGTGATGGTAGCGGGTTTGAATCCCCCTCGCACCAAAACATGTTTTCCCTTTCAGCTTTGAGGGCGTTATAATGTGACGGTCAGTTCGACTATTTGTTGATAAAAGAGTAGCCTTCCCTCTACTCTTACAGTGCTAAATTCGGAATGGCGAGCGCAGACAGCCCTTGTGCAGCTTTGTGCGAAATAATAAAAAAAAACTATCCTAATTTATATTCCTTATTATTTTTTAAAAAAAGTTCTTCCACATGTGAGACTGACAAACAGAGGTTAAAATTGGAAGATGGTGTATCCTTCCTCACTTTAATGTGGAGACTTCTTCAGTAGTCACCTCCAAACTCAGGACACTTTTTTTATATCGCAAATTATAGCCTCTACCTTGGGAATTCTTTTACTTTATCCAGCGTCATTAATTTCATTTCTCATTTGGGCCTGTTTTGTTGCTGTATACACATATCTATGTATATTTACATGTATGTATTTCTGAGTTTAAATATTATCACTACCTACTATGACTGTTACAATAATATAAAACACATATAAATAATTTGTGCATATAATTTATGTACCATCATGATTTTTGTAGGCCTCATGTTGACTTTGAGAACAACTTAAAGGCATAATTTCCGATGTAAGTTTTGTGCAACGGAAGCAGTGTTACCTGTTTAATAACCATAAAAACATTCTGTTTTTCTTTCGTGCATGCATTATATAGAATTATAATAAACTTATTCTAAAACATGAAGAGGAGGAAAACGCGAACCTACTGTGTCCAACGTATCCGTTTCCTTTCTGCAAGTATTATTGTGACATGAGGGAGGCTTCTAGTTCTCAAAGTAGATGTCGGCTAGGTAATATATGAAATGAGAACGTTCCATGTTATTTAATAAACGAGAGATTTGTTGTATATACGAAAATAGCTGTTTTCTCTAGAATATACTCTTTGAATCTGTTTACTCGAATCTAGCACGCAGGTCATATTGACCTTCCAGTTGCCCAAGCTCTAACTGAACATCTGTGTACTCTTGTTATACATTCTTTCGTGATGTGAAGGCATAAATGTGAGTGTGCATAAATATAAACTACATCATACATGCCAATAAAAGAAGCACATGACATGGAAAGGAACAAAAAAAAGAGAAAACTTATTTTAAACGGTTAAGATGCAAAAGAAAGTCAGTTTGATATTGGTACTAAAGACAGAATTCTTCCTCTTAAATTAATTTGCCTGACTGTTAAATTTAAGGGCAGAAAAAAAAATTATGGTTTGGTTTTTAATTTTTTATTGCCAATTAATATTCAAGAAATAAATACACGATAACACAGGGCAGCGAAATAAATGTTTTGTTTTCAATTTATCAATAAGCACAAATTTACAAGATGGAATATTTGTGTTGTGCCCGCCGCAAATATCTGAACCAAATTTTTAGGATTAGCCTTCATACTTAAGCGCTGAGCAACCGAGGAGCGCCATCTAAACGTACTCAATTTTTATACTTTAGAGACTGGACAAAATTATGTGTTCAAAATTTTATTCTAATACTAGAAAAAATAAATAAGCAATTAACAAAGTGTTTGGATATATATTTCGAAAATTTCTAACTTACAACTTGCCAAAAATTAAAGAAAGTGAAATTTATTGTAAAAGTGTATCTCAAGACAGCTTGTATGGGTATTAACTATTTTACGAAAATAAAGTAAAGAACAACGTTTTAACCGTCTTAGGTCGAAATGTTGTTCTGTACTTTATTTTAGTTAAAGTGCTAATAACCATACCAGCTGTCTTGAGATACATTTTTACTTCAATTAAATTTCTCGTTATGATGAAATTTGTTGTATTTTAAAGAATATGAAAAAACATAAACAGTCTTCACATGTCAAGCTTTTTAGTTTTGAAAAGTCAGGGCTCGGAAATTTTGAACACACTAAATTTTCATAATGTTATATATATATATATACTCAAGGCCAATATTCCCCCGCTAGTACAGCGGTATGTCTTCGGATTTACAACGCTAAAATGAGGGGTTCGATTCCCCTCGGTGGGCTCAGCAGATAGCCCAATGTGGCTTTGCTGTAAGAAAACACACACTCAAGGCCAGATTAATAGTTTTATTGATCCTAGGTTTATCAGCTTACAGAGACCCCTCGCGACAGAACCTCTACGTGCAATACATTTATAGTCATAGCTTGAGGCCCTGGCCTTCAGCCGAGAAGTCCATGCCTTAATCCGGGAGTGCATATACTAATAGCTTGTATTTCAACTAACTCAGTTTTACAACGTCGCTTCATATCCTGTATGAATATACATGTATATATTAAAAGGATTATTACTCAATTCTTCCACAAAAGTACTTATTAGATGATGTAACATGTCACCTACCTAAGATAGACGTAAAATTTGTCTCCAGAGCTGGTCTTAGTTGTGCTGTGTGGTCAACATACAGATAAAGTATTGGCTAGTTTACTTTCAGTAGTTTCTGTTCAAAATAAAAACTGACAATATGTGAAGGTGAGGGCTATTTTCCATAAGAGTGAAATTATTTCCAAATGTACCAGAAAATGGCATGCAAGTTGTTGCCAAAACGTTCAGAGTAATCTTCTTAATCATACATAAATCAATAAATTCATTGAAATAGATGCATATGCAGAATATTATAGAACGACCTTAAACCTTCTGTATTAATCTATTCTTAGATTTGGTATAGTAATCCTTAAGTTTTAACTAGACTCTTCCGTTGGCTGTAACAGCTTATGGAAATAGACTGCACAGTGCTATGCATACCGCACAGTAGTTAGATTTTGACATTTTCCTAGAGGAATACACTCTGATAAAACAATGTTCCTCATATTTTTAAAATGAGATGCTCGGAAAGGTCTATGCAATTGAGACTATATTCTTAAACAGGAAAGCATTGAATAGTCCAGTCAATAATTTCTGAGATGGTGAACATGCTAGTGTTTGCGTCACCCACCAGTTACGTCAATGAGCTGGGAAACATCTTATGGAAGAAAAACGAAACGTATTAGAAATCCATTAACAGGAGGTATAAATCAACACTAAAGAAATGTCGACTACGACCCTTACATTATAAGAAAATGGCTTTAATCATCGGGAGTGATAAACTGTGGTTTTGTTGTCCCATACGTCCCAGCACACTCTACCCTATGACTCCAAGATTCATTTTGTCTTGCCCCGAGGACAAATTTTCACTTGTGAATGAAAAAAAAAAACTTATTTGAAATTTTATATCAGAATTTATTATTTGTAAATAGTAATATAATATTCACTTACTTTTGCTATTTTTTAAATTCAATTAACCTTTAAGAGAAATTTAACAAAATAGAAAATCCAAAATATGTTTTATACTCTAAATAAGCACCCTCTAAGTCTAAAACAATTTTTAAAATGTCCTTGCATTTTAGCGCTTGTCCTGCTACCAATAATCACTATTTCAAACATTTTCTTATATTTCTTTACAAAACAGCTTCTGAATGTATTCAACCCAGTTATAAAATTTGATCCAATCCTTATAGCTTTTAATTTCCCATCCTCCTTTTCCGTTGAAAATTTGTTCGAGTATAAACCGAGAGTGCCGAGACAAGTCGAGCTACTCGAAGTTAGTCTTTTCCTTACGGCATACTGAACAAGGTATCTAAATACATCACAGCTAATAATTATATTAATTAACGGCCTCTATGTTCTCCACAAGATGGTTTCCGTAATCAACAGTTTACTTTTTAATTTAATTTCATTGTTATTATAACAGAGTATAAATATTTTTATATGCCAACCTTTATAATCATTATTTTTTTTCAAATAATTTATTATTAATTTAACATTGTTCATAAAATAATTACTACTGTTAAAAGTATTTATACTTGAGAAATACTTCCTTTGTTTGAAGTTAAGCACAAAACTGCACAAAGGGCCATCTGTGCTCTACCCACCACGGGTATCGAAACCCGGTTTCTAAGATTATAAATCCGCAGGAATACCGCTGTGCTATTGGGAGTGGGCTTTCAGCATAATAGACTAAACAACGCTGTTAGAGATGATTACACCATGGATGGGAAAATTAAACTCCTTCATTTTTATTAAAAATAGTCAACAGTACTCTATCTTCTATAAAATTAATGTATTAATTTTTAAAATGCACATAAATATAACAACTATGACTTCTTTGTGTTATACGTTCTTTGGGTATATTACATTCGGATCAATATTCAAATTGTTAATAGTGATTAAATCATCTATATAACAAGAAGTACAGGTATATAAATCAGAATTTGACACCTGTTTCAAAATCGAATTTTCACTGAAGGACAGATACATCTTAGCTATGTCTGAAGAAAAAATAGCACCAATCGGAATATTTACCATTTGCTTGTACACTTCTTTACTGAACGTAATGTAAATATTACAGTTACAAATATTAAAGTATATTTTTTATTGATGTTTAGTAAATTAAACAAATATTCAAAAGAAAATGATGAGGATGGATAATTCAAGTACTGTTAAGGTAATTATTAAACAAAAGGTTGGAGATTTGGAGTATTGCATAACTACAGAGTAGTATATTTCTACTATGAAAATATTTTCGTTTTGTTTTTTCTACATCTCATAAAACAGTGTAAAAGTGGGAGTTTGACATTGTACAAATTTGCGACGATTTATTTCTACTTTCATATTGTATCTAAATATCAATGGTAATTACCTTCCCACAACTGACCGTAGATAACGAAAGATAGTTAGAGTTGAGACGTTGCGAATCAAGCACTCTACTTTTAACCCTTAAATGATTTTCTTTAGCTGATGGCTAGTTTGACATCGGCGCCCGGATCTTGTCTGATAGATGGAATATCTCCAACGTGTGAGGGTACTATATGGCAGCAAACATTACCTGTTGGGGTTGTAATGATGACAATAAGTACTGATAAATAAATTTTTTAAAAAAGAGTGTAGTCTCTTTGGGATGTTTAGGATTTATTTAATTTCATTATTATTATTTTATAGTGCCGATTAAAAATTGGGTATTTACAGTTATTGTATTTAATAGCTTTAGAATTATTTATTTATATATATACGTACATATATATAATATATATATACATGCAGTACTGTGCAAAAGTGTTAACGCAAGATAATTTTTTATTATTCTTTTTATTTTATGGGATTATTTCTTCCATGTCATAACAAGATGTATTACTAAATGTAAACACTTTTAGCATATACCAGTACCGTATGTTAGCTTCTATCTGTATAGTTAAAACGCTACATTAGGTACCATGACAGTTATTTCAAATCCTAAATTTTATTAGTATGTTCATTCAAGCAGAACCTTTATGGCATGTACTTGGTACAAGTATATGGGAATTCTAAAGAATTATAAGTATTCTAACCCTGAGTAATTCAGTTGTCAACAGGGATCAATGAAGCATTACTATAGTGTTAAAATTTACATTCTGTAATGTCATGTAAGAATTAACTCCATGAACTGGAAATAAAGACACGGTATTCTCTTTTCCTGTACTGTATGTAGTGAGTTTCATGTATATCTTCATGGAAAAATTCACTTTAAAATCGTTTTTATTTTATTTTTATGAACCCATTTCGATATAAAAAAGTTATTTTAGTTAAGAACTTTTTTCTTTTGTACGATTACGAGCCCTTCTACGCCAGGTAATTATAGCGCTTGACTCGCAATCTGAGGGACGCAAATTCGAATCTCCGTCACACCAAACATGTTCTTCCTTTCAGCCGTGGGGAATTATAATTATATAGTTGATCCCACTATTCGTTGGTTAAAAAGTAGCCCAAGAGTTGGCGGTGGGTGTTAATGACTAGTTGCTTTTCCTTTAGTCTTACATTGCTAAATTAAGGACGGTTACCGCAGATAGCTCTCGTATAGCTTCACGCGAAATTCTAAAGCCAAACTTTTGTACGAGTACGGTATTTGACTTTGGTATTTACATCTTTAACTAGGGATGTCCTCTGCTAATTTTATCCCATGCCAATCCTCCCTATTTTGTTTTCTGAACTAGTTCTCCCAACATTTCCTGTAAGTCTGCCATTAGAACTTGATATTTTAGACACATTTCGCTTTTTTTTATGAGATTTGTCGTTAAAATCATATAAAGAGAAATATATAGTATAAAGCAGGCGGACAAGCTTATGTTTAATAAATTATTTGTATTTTATTAACACTTGAAATAACTGTTTTTAGGGAATTATAACATATTTATGAACTATGTTGTAAATGTTAAATATCATGTCACTATTGGTGATGGTTTCTTCCTCAAACGTAGAAAGGCATATTTCATACAATTGCCACTAGAGGGTAATATAAATTTAGAAATCAACAAAACGAACACGTGTAATGTAAGAGGAAGTTCTACTGGTTGTTTATACTGAATATCGTGTAATTATTAATAGGATATATGGGTAATTTTTTCATTGTATTTTACTTGCTTATTGTAGTGTTACTGTGATTTTTTTAAAGTTGTTCTGACAGCGTTTAAATTACTAACTATGAAAGTCATGATTACGGTTTGGTGTATTGGATTTAATTCTGTATAACTACTAGTTGAATTTATTCATTGCTTAATAATTTCTAATCCTGCAAACAAGTAAATCTTCATAATTGTTCCAACATCGAATATCTTTTATTTCTAAGTAGCGAATTCGAAGTAAAAGCTTTCTTCGAAGTAGTATCCATATTATTAGCATGATAGTAAGAGTGTTTATATAACTTATCGTAGATATATTTATTACTTTTTAGATTTATCCTTTGGAGGTACTGATAGTTTTTCTTAGTCTCGTTATTAGAATTAGAATGATAACTGGACTATATTATATTAATAACATTACATTTTATACGTTATAAGCTAACCACTCTTATGTTGTTAACACTCCTGTTGAGTTCTAGCATGTTTTCTTCTGGTTTTTTTATTAGATCAGTATTAAATTGAGACAAAAATATACACGTGGCAGAAGTTTCTATTGTGGGAAATTTTCAGTGAATGTATAATTTTTTAGATATATATATACATTTTATTTTAGCTTGTGAACTATGTCATCAGTATATGCTATTTTTTAATTTTTTATGTCCTCAGAAATTTAAATTTTATCAATAAGAAGTAATAAAATATTTTTGATGTATTCCATCTCTTGAGGAAAAAATAAAGTACAATAATGAATAAATAAGTTGATTAAATTTAATTTTTTCAGAACCTTTAGTAATTCCTAGAGTTTGTAATTCAGTCATTTACTTATTAATATTACTTGTTCCATATTTTGTAGTATAACATTTAAAATGAGTTATTTGCTAATTGATATAAAACTTTAAAATCAACATTTTCCTGTACGTTAACTCAGTATAAAATGTCATATCTTGTTGCATTGTATGTTAGCTACTTACTCTATGAGGAAAAAGTTGTTCTGTGAAATTTAGTTGATATGATGTAGACTGTAAGTTTGAATGGAAAGAAAAAAAAATTAGTTATTTCTATAATGTAAATTTTTGGTCCACTATGTAAAATTCTGTCCATAATTAGCAGTTCAAGCAACATATAGTTGAGAAATGTTAGTGCATGTAAGATAATTATTGTTTTATACATTTTAACAAATCAAGATTTTACAAAACATTTGAATAATATAAGTAAAGCCATAATTAGAATAATGTTGAGATAAAAGACTTTTTTTTTTTTTTACTGAACAATTTGCAGCACAGAAATGGCTTTGGATGTACTGTAATTTCAGAAAATTCAACTTTCCTTATAATTTACTTTTGTGTCACCATTTTTCTCACAAATGTATTTAGTAATGAGAAGTTTGTAACTATAGGGCAATCTCAGTTTTTACCCATTTTAATATTTGACTATTCTAGGTGTGGTACATCTGTAAATAGATTTACAGAACTTCATAGATCACAATGTTTGGAACTGGATTGATGGTCTTGACAACTCCATCATTAAGACTTTTATCTCGAGTTCCAAGTTATTTGAAAGTTGCAAGTGAGCTCATTTCTAAAACGCTCTATATTAAGTTAGAGCCAGGAAAAAATCAGTTGTGGCCTCTCAATCATAGCTGTTGTAATTCAGGAGAGTTATCTGCTGTTGGAAAACTTATCCCTGCAATTTATAAGCAAGCCTCTCATTCCTGTGCAAACCTGGATGTTAGAGTTTTGCAAGGGTTCACCAAAAAAATTAAAATACAAGACCATGGCTTAATTAATTCTTTTGATGTTGTCATCACTGATTCACCTAAAGCTGTAGAAGGCTTAATTGATTATGTAAAGTACCAGTACAATAAAGAATGTGGCACTGTTCACGTACTTGACAACAAAGTGGAAGAAAACCAGAAACACACAAGCGCAATAGGGAAGCTGAGCTCTGTTGTTGGTGGTTTTGATACAGATGTCAACAAACAGAATTCCTATATTAGTTATAGTAGTTGCTGCCAAGTTTATAAGAAAGTTGTTATTGGAGGAACATTTGATAGACTTCATAATGGCCACAAGGTTTTACTCAGTCAAGCAGCACTTATTTGTTCAAATGAGTTAATAGTTGGAATAACTGATGGAGAAATGATACAAAGTAAGTGATTTTTTATAAAAAATTTGTGTTGTATTGTTTGTCCAGTAGTCAGTAGACACTTTAATGTATTTGTTGAATAGCATTTAAAATATGGGCAAAATTGTATATAATAAATAGGCTTATAAATAATATTGGAAAATGAATTGTCTTGAAAAAATTGATAATAAATTAGTTTATAAAAAAATTTATAATTAGTTCTTAACTGAAAAATAATTGTTTAAGAGCTAACATGGAACTGAGATTTTAAAGTTTAGACATATTCTTAATATATAAGTGTACATTCCAGCCACTCCATTCCACCATTCACACAAATCATCTATAGGCATTTTTAAAGCTACTGATAATTAAAGTATTTATTAATCAAACTATTCTTAATTCTTCTTCTAGACAAAAAAAAGGAAATCACAGTGTTAGGAAGGTACAGAGACAGGCTAATATAGTAATACATAGTTTAATTGACTTAAGCCATGAGAAAAGATTTAAAGTTCCTCTAGACAGAACATGAAAGAATTAGAAGAAATTTAATTTATTACTTCACAGTTATAAAAACATGACCTTAAAATAACAAGTGAAATAAATTTAAGAATTTGAACCATAGATATGTACACTTATATTGGCCAAATTATTTGTTATTTAGTATTATGAATGTATGGAATGGTTTGCCTGATGATAATTAACTTCCAATCACAGAAAGTTATGTACTTAAGAGTAAATTAAAAATTGAGACGGTAGCCAGTACAGCTAATTAAAAACATTTTTCTCACATTATTATTTATAAAGATTAGACTCATTCATTGGTTAGTTAACCATGCTGTTAACAATAATTTTGACAATAATCCATTTAATATCTTGTTTAATACGTTTAAAGTAAGGAGGCGGAGATGATTGATCAAAATGTCTTCTATCCCCTTTTGTGGTTTTTCATATGTTCTCTACTCCTATTCACTATCTGTCATGGAATCTAAAAGTATTTATAATATATTTTTTGACAGTTCAATAAAAGTGCTTGAAATAGTTTACTTTCAGGTAAATACTGTCATACATTTTATGGATGAGGAATTATTTGCTGATTAGAAAAAAAAACATTTTGTGGAGATTCTTGTTGACATGAATTATGTAATTAGAATTTTTTTACTAAAATGTACTTGTGGATGTTCCCGATAATACTAAAAGATTTTCTAGTGATGTGCAGATAAATTGCTGTAGTCATAATAGTGTAGTGCAGGGGTTCCCAACCTTTTGGCACTCGCGACTTGAAAATGTAATTGATGAAATAAAATTAATGTTATCCCAAGCTACTTCTAACAAGGCTACGCGACTCCCCTGCCAAGGCTTAGCGACCCCCTGTGGGGTCGCGACCCACCGGTTGGGAACCCCTGGTGTAGTGTATTTTGTTATTTACATGTACTCTTTTCATCCTGTCAATAACAAAGAAATTTTGGTAAAGTAATACATAGTTGAGTAGCTGAACAAGGATATCCATAACTTAAACTTATTAGAGTAAATTATTTTTGTAGAATATACACTTTTGTATCAGAGATGTGATTTTTTTTTTTATAGAAGATTGCTAAAGTTTTAAGTTCTAATAATGTATAATAGTTCTGAAAAATGTTCATGCAAGTAAATCTTACTCAGATGCTTACTTTGTTTTATTTCCCCTGTTGAAAATTTCCTTATGTTGATAAAATTATCAGTTTAATATATATATATATATTTTACATCGTAGATTTGGTTAATATAATGTAACTGTTTTTTAACTATAAAAGTGTTATAAGTTCTAACAAATAAAGATAACATATGTCAGTTCACTGCTTATTCATAAGCTTCATGAAATTGTTACATAATGTTTTTGGAAAAATACAGTTTGTATGACAAAAATATAAATTTGGGGATTCAGTACAAACTAATTTCTTTATTGTGATATCTCTCAAAATTAAAAATTATGTGAACTGTGGAAGCAGCAAAATTTATTCAGAAAGTGATAAGATAAAAAAAAATAAAATAATCATATATAAGAAATATTAAAAGTAAGTGTTGGAAACAATTTTAATCTACAAAGATAAAAATAGTGATCTCAAGTTATAATTAGACTTCTGTTGGCTGTAATAGCTTATGGAAAGAGGTTGTACAGTGCTTTAATATATGAATTAAACAAGTACCAGATATACATTATATGTTTATAGTATGTCAGATATACATACTATATATGTAAACTCTTATATGTAAACAAATAAACATTAAAAACAAACTATTACCATGCATTCATTATTCAAAATCCCAAATTAAAAGTCACAATGGTTACTGTATAAGCATTTTTTTTCCATTGTTTTGTGAACATTCTGATGTTTTCATTTTCTCATAATTTAGATAAATGTACAAGTGTTTTAACGAATTTGTTGTCTAAAGAGATTTTTTTATAACAATACAACTTTTTACTGTAGGAATTAAAAACATAAGTAATTTAGTGAATTATCAGACATGTTAATGTGTTCATTGTTTTGCATTTTTACTGATCAAACATTATGTAGTTTTGCCACATTGTCCTATGTATATCTCACAAGTATTTTAATCCAGAATCATTATTTGAATGATACAGTGTTGATTTGCCATAACACAAACTCACTGACAGTCACATGCTATAAATGTTATATAATCTTCTGAATGATTTCTAAGTATTCATACTCAAAAGTGAAAGTGTCTGCTTCATTTAACCTTTTGTCATTAATAAGTCAGTATGTTTATACATCAACAGTTGTTTTATTTTGTCTAACTACACCTCTTTAGAAAACTAGCATTGGTAGAGATTTACATGCTAGTTTAGAAGTAGAACCAACTGTATGGTTCATTTTCCTTCATTACAGAAAAGAAACTCTGGGAGTTGATTGAGCCTATAGAGAAAAGAATGACTAATCTAAGAAATTTTCTTGAAGAAATTGACCCAACATTAAGCTATCAAATTGTTCCAATTTATGATCCATTTGGACCATCTACAGAAGACCCTCTTATTGAGTGTATTGTAACCAGTGAAGAGACATTGCAGGGTGGAAAAAGAGTGAATGAAGAGAGAATGAAAAAGGTATTACATGAAGTGGGAGTGCAATATTTGACTAAAGCTACTGTACATATAATTCCCTAAGTATGTTCTGATTTATAAGAGAAGTATAAGTAATTTTGAATATTAAATTTTAACTTCAGGGTCTATTTGTTCAATAACTGAAACCTTCAGTGAATCAAAAGTCAGTTTATGAATTTAAAATGCTAAAATTAGGGATTTGATTCCCAGCAATGGAAAGAACACAGATAACCAAATGTGTGGTTTTGCACATAAATATACAAATAAAACAGTATTTGAGGCTTTCTGTCAATTGATCTATTTCTAGGAAGAATTTTACAATTATTTTCAAACAGACTATGTGACATATGCTAGTATAATGTGGCTTTTTTCACCTGTCCAAATTTTTTGGACCTGCCAACTATATTATCTTACAATTTTTAAATAGTTATTTTCAGTTGTTGAAGAGAATTAAAAATGTTTTTTTTAAGTTAGTAACTGCTTTTGAATATTGTTTCTTTAAAGTAATGTTTTTCAATCTGCATGATGAAACATTACTTTATAGGGAATGCCTACATTAAAGTTGGTTACAGTATCCATGGTAGATGATCCTTCTCATAACAGTATTGAAGAAGACAAAGTTAGCTCTTCCTCTATAAGGATGAGACTTCTGGGAACTGAGTTGAATCCACCTACTGTAAGTAGAAGACACCCTTGTCAACTGATAACATCCAAACAACTCGGTTACTTCAAGTTGAAAAATAACTTTTTATTTTGATTAGGAATCTTATGTGTAAACATAGAACTGATGGCAAATTCATGTTCAATTTGGGGCATGATAATGGGTGAAACAAAAACACAACCAAGCTAACTAATGATAGAAAATCTGCTATAAATTTCTTATCAAGGCTACAAGTATAGCTACTTGTGTGGATACCAATTTTGATTTTTGTTCCTTTAAGTTGGATGCTCAATCCTTTTTTCACATCTTGTTTTTTTCTTAATTAGACATCATAACTTTTTGTCATTACACAATTGAAAAAAAAAAGACAGCAAGTAAGAAAATGACACTTTTACAGTTACCGACATTTGCTTCAGCATTGCAGTTTTATTAATTGGAACAAACTTGTACTATACAGAACAAAACAGATTCTTCAGAATATATGGTGGTAGTTTTTCTTCTCTAAAACAGTGTTAATAACTTCCGAAATAGTAATGCCACAGAAACTACATTAACAGTTTTTTGTCATCACTCGTATACATGGTACAGCTATATCAAGCATCATTATTTAAGCTAACATCATGTAATAATGCTGAATACTTTTTAATTAGGAGGATTTCAGAAAATGTTACAAATTTGTTCTTAAAAGTTGGCAATGAATAATGAATAATAACTGTCAACCCATATGATTATTTTGAAAACTTGAGCTACTTTGCTTGGCATACCCAAACTTACTTATATATTTGCACATTATTTTACTTTACAGGTTTTCTGATCTAAACCAGCCATATTTAATCCAAATGATAAGAAACTAAAAACAGTCCACTTTTAAGTGAAGCTATAGTGAAATTTTTATACTAATATCTCATTATTTTTTGCATAGGCATGCACAAAAAGTTTGGTCAAAATTGAATGGTTTTTCATTGAATAACTTTACACACATGGTTCATATTTAGACCAAAATTAACACCTTATTGTAGGTTGTAAGGATCCATTGATGTGCCAAATTCGAAAACAATTCAATATGTTGTGCTATCAAATTATGTTTCTGTACTTTTGGTGTAAAGAAATAAAGAAAAGAAATAGGAAGAAATTCGGTGAAGAATGGAGATTTTTTATTGTGTGTTTCTTATTGTATTGCCCTAAAGTTTGGTAATTGAAGTAAGAGTCCAGAAGAGCATACATGCATTGATAATATGTGATATTTTTGATTAGCTCAGTCCAGTTCACACAAAGTGGAATGTCATTAAACTGTTATTCCTGTTAATAAGATACAGTACATTCTGCAGATTATTTTAGAGACATGACACATACTGTATGTCGTAATGAGATTAAACAAACATAGGCTCAAGTGTATAGTTTGAGCAGTTCTTAGTGTATTGCCCTAAATTTTGGTATGTGAAGTAAGAGTCTAGTGTTATATCACAAGAACAATTTTTGTGATATCATTCTAACAAATTAGTATTACTTAAATTATTACTTTTCACAAAAGATAATTAGTATAATCTGTTGTAGGAGAGAATAATCTATCTTCACTTTAAAGTACAGAATATGAACACAATCAGTAGTGTTACAGGCTAATTTTAATAAAGAGTCTGCATTATTAGCAGTATTAGTCTAAAAATAACTTTTGAGCACATTTTCATTTCTGTTTATCAGTTTGATGAAAGTAAACATTGATGTACTGAAAGTTTATTTCTGGATTAATAAAAATTAACACAAACAAAATAAAACCATGAAGAAATACAAAACAACTTGTTACAAATTGTTTTCTCAAATTTTGGAAAATTTGTACACATTTCTATCCATCTTACATCATGTACAGTTTTCTACAAACACACTCCTTTCTAATTTTTCATTTCAAAAAATGTTTAAGACTATCTAATAACCCAGTTTGATATTTTAACATTTGGTTTTACTTCTGTATGTTGAATCATATATTCTTACATAAAGATGTATCTTGATTCATATTGTAACAGATTTAATATTATTTTAGTATATATATGTGTTTTAGTTTAATAAATATTTAGAAAGGTACGTAACTTGTGTTTTAAATACATATTGCTCAAGTCATACCTCTTCTTTAAATGTGTAGAATATTTTCTAGAGTAAGAATCAACAATATATGTTCTATGAAAGCACTCGCATATCTTCATATGTTGTGGAGACAGTTGAATAATATTGTTAGTCTGCTACAGTTAATATACTATAAGCCTCAGAAGCTGTAACTGTGATAAACGCTTATTAATCAGAAAACTATAGACATTTGACCAGGGACATTTATATACTTCAAATGTTATGAACCATTCAGTTTGAGAAAACTAATTTTGGACATTATTATTTTTATGAGAAGCTTAAATATATATCTTTCTGTGTAAAAATTAAGCTTGTAAATTGCATTAGGCCAAACAAGAATAGAGCCTAGCATTCCTGTCAAGAGAATTGTACAGTGGTGTATCAAGTCAGAATTAATTCACTCATAGTAGATCTGGACTGTTGATAAAATATTCAGTTCTAAACCAGATAAAAGACTGAATTTTGTTTGTGAGTTTCTAAAACTTTTGTATATAAATAATTATGTTTAATAACTATTACTATAAATTGTATTGTTGTTTGTATATTAACATATATTTGTGTTAAGAAAAAATTGTATCGATCTTGTTGGCAAATATTGTAAATTTAATACATATCAACATTTAATTAACTTCTAGATAAAATTAAAATTTCTGGTTATTTGAAATCGTAATACATAACATAATAAATCAGAGACTCATCTGAGATAAAGTATGATATGTAACAATATTAAATAGTAAAAAGGGGGCTCTGTCTGTATAATTAATGTTTATATCATTAGCATCTTTTAAAACCAGATAAAAGCATATGAAGCTCTTCTGAATTTCTTTTTGTACCATTTCATTGGCTAGATAGACTGATAAAAGTACCTGATATTGTTCAAAACTGCAATTAGTTCCTTGTTAGTAATGGGATGGTATTTATTATCCATTGGGAACATATTACAGGTTTTATCTTGTTTTAAGCTGTTGATGTTCATATTAAAATAATACAAACTCATTTACAGCTGGATAGAATATTTTTGATGTGTTTTATTCTGATCACTAGGAGGTTAAAAGAAATATCATTGATATACAATATGTATAAAATTATTTTTCAGCCAAAACCTCGTTTACCCATCAGGCCTTACCTTATTGGCTTGACGGGAAGCATAGCAAGTGGAAAGTCCTCCATTTCCAAACGGTTAGAAAAGCTGGGAGCTGCTGTAATAAACAGTGATAAACTTGCCCATCGAAGTTATGAGTGTGGAAGAGAAGCATACAGGAATATAGTTTCTGAGTTTGGTGAAGAGATCTTAAATACAGACAAAAGCATAAACAGAAAACTTCTTGCTGCAAAGGTGTTTGCAAATGAGGTGATTGTTCCATAAAAATACCAAAACAACTAATATGATAATTTCTACAAGCTTCAATTGTTTCTTTATTTGAAAGTTATGTTTAAAGTAGGAAGAGATTTCATTGATTATTAGTAACTTCTGATTAAAGCAAACAACCTAGCTAGAGCAAAACTGAAAATCAACCTGGAAATGAGTATAGTGAATTAAATGTACTTTTCATAGATTCTTGCTTATAAAGGTTAGAATGCATTGTTTTATCAGTTGTATACTTTCACTGTTTAATGTAATTCTGATATAATATCTTAGCTCTCTCTCAAAAAAACTATCTTTACTTATACTGCCGTTTGTTGGCACAAATTTTCACTTGTCAATAGTCTTGATACTTCTATTTACCTTCACATATGTTAATGTGAGATATCTGCATACTTATATGCAAATGATTATGCAGCAACCCTCCATCAATAGGAAGTGGAACACTACCAATATTGTAACTTGCAGCTAATTAACCTTGAAAGCTTGGCGTGATCAGGTGGTTAGGGTACTTACTCTGAGGACTGTGAATTTGAATACCTGTCTCATCGAATATGCTTGCTTTTTCAGCCAGGGGGCATTACAATGTTATGGCCAATCCCATTATTCATTGGTATAATAGTAGCTCAAGGACTTTTTTTTTTTTACTGTCAACTCCATTTCTTATGTATACACAATTCCATATGGCTTCTACCTCAGTGGCTGATTTGTCTGTCACTTCAACAGCGTTTGAGCATGTTATCGGCTTGGGAGGTAACAACTAGTTTGTCAGGAGTTGGATAAATTTTTATGGATTTCTGAGCACCTGCTGACTGTCCTTTTATATTTTGTACTGCTTTGCTTCTGCATGACGATGAGAAATTGAGCTGCTTAGTTCCTTCTCCTATCTATGCCTCCCAATTTTATATCACTTCAGGGAAGATATTCAGACCTCCTTTTCTTTAAGTAGACTTATTAAATCAGATAGAATATGTTTTGTCATTAACTCCCATTTCTTTCCACTCTATTTTTGCCCTTCTCTTTAACAAACTGTGAGGTCAGTTTTAGTATTCCCTAAACATCTAGGGTTACTGAGGTTCTGAGTGTAGTTTAGGAAACCAGTTGCTTTTGAGGGTGCATTCACCTCACTCTCCACATACTGTAGATGATCCTGCTCTGGCATGTTGTTCTGACTTTCCTCCTTAGGCTTGCAGAGTTTGGTGTAGCCTGTTACTTGGTGGGGATTAAAATCTCTTAATTTGGTTTTGACTATGGTACTTTTGTTTTGTGCTAAGCAATTTGTTTTTTATTTATCATGTTTCTGCCCTTTTGGTAACATATTACTAATGGGTGAAGAGCATATCTGTTTCAGAAGTCATGTTATTTCCCACATGTGTGTTGTTTTTACCTCCTGCTCACACCCCATGATTTTTCTTTGGGTGCTTTATAAAGAGGAATCATGTTCTCCCAAGTGGTGGTAAGATATTGTTTCAGAAGTTAACGTTTTCCTAAAATGAAAATGTAATTTTGATAGATACTAACTTCTTCCCACATTTCCTACCCATCTGCCCTATTTTTGGTGTGGTCTGTGTGATCATGAGTTAGTGTTGTACTCATGATGATAGAGGGCTACTGCATAATTATTTGCATGTTAGTATACAGATATCTTATGTGAAAGCAAATGAGGGTATTAAGGCTAGTGACAAGCAAACATTGTCAAGAAGGTAAGTATCCATTGAAAATACATTTTCAATTTAGGAAATTGTTAACTTTTGGCCATGAACCCAATAATATCTTTCAAAATTTGTCTAGCTTAGATTTACATCAGTCCTAAGTACACATATTGAACTTACAATATAAAACAATCTCTAAAATAAAAGTATGGTAACTAAAATGAAAATAATAATATTAGATACATTAAAACATTATAACCAATATTCTTAATGGAAGTAAGAGTGAAAAAATATAGTATAACTAACAGAACACACAAGCTCTAGCTGTTGTCTTCAAACAGTATGATAGGTTTAGTGTTGGGTGACATCACTTATAAATCGTTAATTTAGGCATTTACTAATTGTAAATTTTTGAGACATTTAAAAATATATGTCAGACATCTGAGAGAAAATGTTAAATATAGTTCAATCTTTACCTTATGAAGAATCCATATCAAATGCATTACACAGAGCAGCCTTCTATGAAAGGCTAGATCATGCTGATTAAATATAGTGAGTAATTATATCATAACTGTGAGTTATTAATTTGTTCATTTTTGTTTGTGAACCATTGAATTTTTTAATCTTTCAGTCTACAGTGGGAAATATGGCTTTAAAACACAGAAATATAATAATTTGGAGGACAGTCATCACTAAATATACTGTATTGTGCAAAACCTTTAATAGGTACTTGCTATAATTCTCATCACTTGTGAAATTCCTTGGATTTTGTTTCTGAGCACACATTTAATATATTCTAAGTTAAACAGGATAAAAAAATGTGTGGATTCCTCTAGGATTTTTTTAAATACTGACTATGAGAAAATGTTTTTGCTCTTTCTTTTTTTATTGAATTTTAACATACAAAAAAACTAAGACTGCAATTAAAATTTTCAGTTAACTTGGGATCATGTAAGAGAAAAGTTATCTGATCTAATGACTAATTTATTATCGTTATTTTACATTAATAGTAATTTTACCTGATACATGTCTTTACATTGTCTCTCCTGTTTTTATCCTATATGCTAGCAACAAATTATCAGTAGATTTTCATCATCATATGATTTTATGTTGGCCCATTCAAGATATTGGTATACCTTTACGTATTCTTCACATTTATTGATTAGATTGAATAATTAAATACGTAGCACATGTATTAATTACAGTGAATAATTCAATACCTACATTTCATATTTTACATTTATGTTTGTCTCTCTTTCCATTTATAACTGGAGTAGTTTTCCAGTCATCACTGTATCTTGGCAACACAGAATCATGAAGTGAATCTTGTTTTAATTTTTGTAACATTTTTAATTATTGTAAATCTTCTCCCTTGTGAAGAGGGTTCTTGTTTCTAAAAATAGTTGGATGAAACTACTATTGCTCCTTTCCAGATTTAATATTTGTAGTGAGACTTACCATCTAATGTGTCAGAAAGGGTGTGTCTCGAAGCTGAAGATGTGTTATTCCGTAATCACATGATTGAATATGTTTATACTTCTCACATATTCTAAGAATGTTAGAGTATAGAGATCTCATTTACCAATGTTGAGCATTCCAGGTTGAATAAAGTACTGTAAAATTAAAATTGTACTATGTTTTCACAAGGTAAAGAAAGGTAATTCTCTATTATTAAAATAGTAATAACAAAGTTAGTTTTGTATTAAAGGTTTTGCACCCCAGTGGCACAGTGGTATGTCTGCAGACTTTAATTGCTAAAAAGTAGGTTTTGATACTTGTGGTGGGCATAGCACAGATAGCCCTTTGTCTAGCTTTGTGCTTAATTACAAACAACAACATTAAAAGTATTTGTTTTTCTAAAGCACAGAACGTGTTATTCTTTCAAAAGTATTTCATGTATTGTAAAAAGAAAACAAACTATGCAATGTAGCATTAAGGTATAAAAGGTGTAAGATTTAAAGAAGTCTCATAGCTTTAGAAGAATTAATAAAAATTGTTGCATTAAAAAGTTATTTTTAATTTTATTTTATGATGAGGTTTTTGGATACTTTCTCATGGTAAAAATTTGAAATTGTTGAAAAGACCTGAATCTATTGAATTCTTATACTTGTAATTTTTAGGTTTTGAAAAACAAATAGTTTTTATTTGTATGAAGATAAAGGAACTACTAAAAATTAGAGCTGGTTAAAAAAAACAGTATTTTACAAGTGTACAGGATTAACACAATACATATAACCCAGTATCTTGGTTGTTTTACAATCTTTGAAGGTTTCTTGTTTTCTTACTTCATAATAATGTAATAAATTGTATTATGAATTTGAGATACATTTTTTATAGAAAATAAATGTAAGTAAATATTATATTACAGGATAGGAGAAAGAGATTAAATGAAATAGTTTGGCCAGAAGTGGCTAAATTAATTGAAGAAGAAATTCACAAGCTTGCTATCCAAGGTATGTATTTTTTAAGTAATTGCCATAGCAAATTTAAAGTGCTACACAAAAATTATTTGCTGCAATTTTTGAAGTTTGTGTTGGTACATGTAATTATTTACTTACTTCCAATATAAACCATTTGCATCTATATGTACAAGAGCCTTTTAGGTTATGATAATGGTGCATGTTGTGTGATATTTACAAAATGTCTACATAAAATGCAATTCTTATCTAAAAGTGCATGCTTTACTTTTTCAGGAGCAGAAGTAATTATTTTGGAGGTAGTATTACTATTTGAAGCTGGTTGGCAAGATAAATTTCACCAAGTATGGATTACAATTATTCCAGAAGAAGAGGTATGCATAAGACATGTACATTATAAAGTAAATGTTGCTTGTGCATGGAATATTTTAAAACTTCTTTAATGTAAAAAATACCTGAAATTTTGTGCATGTCACATTCTAAAGGTTTTGTATCAAATTTGTGTTGCCTATTTTTTCTTCTTAAAAACAAAATGTTAAACAATTTTTACCTTATTACAAGTTACAGCTAAAAAATAAGGAAGAACATTTTTTTGAACAGATATGAAATTTATAGTCACTGGTTTGATAATTCTCAAATACACAGTTTTAATGGCTTTTTCTTTTTATAACTAGTAGGGTGAGAAAATTTTAAATACAACCTTATTTCCTTCTTTTTATTGATCAAGTTAAATGATATCAAACATTTATTACTTTTTGTTGAGTCATAGGCTAGTATTGACATACATGCATACATACATATATATAACCATTTAATGCATTTCAGTTCTTTGTTAGTCATTTCTAGTCACAACAGGTTATATTATTAATATAACCAAGAATGGAAATGCATTAAATCATTTTAAATTCATTATTACTTAATAGTGCTTATTTAAATTGCCCATCAGCGATAGTAATAACTGATATTTATTTGAGCTGTTTATCTATCTATCCATATATTTTTATATAATTCTCGAATACTAAACCATTAATTATGTTTTATATAAATACTTTCAGGTAAGAAAGATTAATAAAGATGGTGTTAGTCAGCATAATGTATGTTTAATTTTGGAACACCCATAAATAAAGACATTTTTAAATTATTTTTATGATACTGAAAGATGAAAGTAAATAAGTACAATATTGTTTGTGAAATAAAGGTAATTGTTTATTTCACTTTTCTAGTAGCATACTAAAATATCAAGCATGTTGATTTTGAATAAATGATGCATATATTTCTAAAACGTTTGTGTGGAATAAAATCATTAATACTTTGAACAAAATTTCATAACTTATGACCTTTTCAAATATTTTATAAAATATATTAAATTTGTTGAAAGTTGTTACATGAAGAATATATGGTATGGTAATTTTGAGACTTATGGTTAGCATATTAGTCTATTATTGCAGTTGTTTTTATATATTTCAATGTCTTTCATGGTATGGTATGTTTCAAGAATTCACTTTTCTAAGACTAATTTTAATTAAGTTGTAAAAGTATTGATTTTATTATACAGTTGCAAATAAAGTTTATGAAGTTTAAGAAAATAAATTTATGCTTTATACTGAAGGCTATAAGAAGGGTTGAAGAGAGAGACAAGTTACCTAAAGAGCAGATTATTCAAAGGATTCATTCTCAGATATCCAATACTGAGAGAGTGGCTGGAGCAAACATTGTTTTTTCCACATTGTGGGAGCCTGAGTATACACAATTGCAAGTAAGTTGCAAAGTGTAGAGGTTGATGCACATATAATGGTTTCATGTGTATTAGTATAGCTAATTGTACTTTAAATATTCCAAAGTATATTAATCTTAAACTGACTAAATCTAGTGTGATTATAATTAATCCCCCCCAAAAATGTTAATCTTCTAGAAGTAAACATATAGCCATATACTACAAGAGACAGTTGATAATGTTTCATATAATACTCCATAATATCTTTTTTTTTTTTTTTTTTTTTCAGGAATATTATGATTTTGTTCTAACTGTCTCTGTTATGTATAATTTTTTAAAATTCATTGATCAACCAGAATGTTTATTCTGGGAATGTACATTTATATGCTTTATCAATTGTGCAACTTCAAGACACAGGGGAATCTAGAATAATTAGTGCTATTTTGTATTAAAATAATAATATTTGTATAAACAGGAAATGGATGCTGTTTATAAAACTTACAACAGTAGTTCCCAAATGCTTATCTCTGATAACACCCTTGCTGCCTCATTCTTTGAGAACAAAGCCACACTAGGATATATGTTGTGTTCACCGTAGGGGAAATACTGCTGTCTGATCAGAGAATTCTGCCACATGGAATATTTTTATGCTCTTACTTATTCTTTGTTTAATGAAACTTTTTTGACACTCCTAGCAACTTGTCAACACAGACAAGGTACTTTTACCATAAGACAAGAATGAATGATGTATTGTGATAAAAGGTTTTACAACTGATGCTTTTCTGAGTCACATGTATAATGGTAATTGCACTTGACATTTTTTTTATGTTTTTAAACTAAACTTATTGTATATGTGTGTGTTTTATGTATAAATAAAGATATAAACATATGCATAACATATTCAGTGTCTATGAATGCAGAAAATGTATAAAAATATCTCTAAATGAAAATGGCAGATTAGCATGATACTTAAGATTATAACTTGAGAACATCCTGGAAGTCTTTTACATATTTTTGGATAGGTAGTACTGCAATAACAAAATTTTTGTACACTTGCATATTGACACTAATTGTAGTCTGAAGACAAGGTACAAAGTCACACAATGTGTTCATTGTTTACTAGTGTTCTTATGCATTCCATAACCTTGCCAGTGGTTGCTTTATACATCACTGAAAAAAATTATTGTAACCTCTATTTCTTTTATGACAGTTATATCAAATAGGCCATCACAGGCCTTTCAGATAACCCCTATTGCAGTTGTGTAATGACCTGTTTTATTAGTTCACTCAGTTACAAGAACTTAAGCTGTGAAAATATTTACATTTTCAGTTGTAGTACCAGCTCTTTAGAAATATGTCAAGGAATCCCATTGTGTCTCATGTTCTAATCTCATGGTGACACACCTTTCTTGGGGTCTGGCAAGGCCAGGTAGTTGGGGTGCTCACCTTGTAATCTATGAGCCATGGTTTCAAACTTTCGTCCCACCAGACGTGCTCATTCTTTCAACCACGAGGCCATTGTAATGTGATAGTTAATTCCACTACTTATTAGCAAAAAGGTAGCCTAAAATGTGGTGGTAGGTGGTAATGACTATTTGCATTCCCTCTAGTCTTTCACTGCTAAATTAGGGATGGCTAGCACAGATAGCCCTTGTGCAGCTTTGCATGAAATTAAAAAAAATTAAATGCCTTTTGTGTGAAGTGTAGTTATGTGTAGTATGTAAAGTTTTTGTATGCAGGTTGTAATTTTACTGCATACAAAATCATATTTATTATAATTTTTCTGTATTTCTGTTTGTACATCACTTGCATTTATCCATTATACTTCTGCATATTTTTCTGTTTCAGTCCTAGTCAGTGCTAGCTGTGAGGAGTATGTTGCAGCTTTACAAAAGGATTTAGATCATTTAGTGAGTGGGATGAATAAATGACGCATGGATTTTAAATATAATAAAGACAAGATAATGTATGTGGGTTATCATAATTTGAGTTATATGCATAATGTGAATGGAAATAACCTTAACAGTGTTATGGGTAATCAGTTTCTTAAGCCATTCAAGCAATGTGCTTTTGCTAGTTGTAGGGAAAGTAGGGTTTTAGGCTGTACCTGCAGAAATACTGAATACAAGTCTAAAGAGGTTATAATTTCTTCGTATAGGTCACTGTTTAGGCCACATTTGAAGTATTGTGCTAAGTCTTGGATTCCTTACTTTAGGAAGGATATTGAATTGTTAGAAAGGATTCAGAGGAAGGATACAAGAACAGTGCTTGGGATGGAGGGGTTGCCACAAAGGAAAAGTTAAGATCTTTGAAATTATTTTCTCTTGAAGAATGAAGAGTTAGGAGGGATATGATTGAGGTGTTTAAGATTGTTAAGGGAATTGATAGTATTGATGCATCATCATTTTTCATACTTAATACTGAGAGAGTGTCCACAGGAATGGTAGGGCTAGGGGACATAAATATAAATTTTGATAAGGTAGGAATTGTCTTCAGCTACGAGTTTTATTCTTATAACAAGGTGGTTGGATTTTGGAATGGGTTGCCTTTAGATATTGTGGAGGCAGTAAATTTAAGTGTTTAAGATTAAACTTGTAAAACTTGGTAACTATATGAATGATAAGAATTGGCTTTCAGTTTCATTTTATTAATAGTTTTAGTTTAGTTTAGAGGATAGTACAGCCTAGATGGACCAGTAAGTGTTTTGTTAACCTTAATCATTATATGAACTACATTTTATTATTACTAAATTACTTGTTAGTGCTATATCCATGGCCCTAAGAGACTAGTGTCTTTCATTTTAATAAGTTTTCTATACTTATAGCTGAAATACATTTTGTGTTTTGGGTAATGGAATGCTTTATATGTGGCAAAAACATTTTTTGATATATTTATGGCAAAGAGAGTAATAAAAAATACAAAACTAAGTCTAAGTTACAGAACTACATTAAATACACCAAAGTAAAATACAAATTTCAGTTTCAAACATTTAGATTCATTATCATTATTGTGAATTTTGTATATATTAAAATATCAAACTACAGAAAGGGTTTTAAGATATTGTTTATTGAAATCAGTTTTAAAATTAAAGAAATTCATCCTTAGTGGCTAACTGTATGCCTGCAGGCTTTTAATGTTAAAATTTGGGTTTATGAGTGGAGGGCAGAGCACAGATAGCCGATTATGAAGTTTTACACTTGACAACAACCACACAAAAGATTTGAGTAGAATTTCATGTAGTTCAGATATAAAAGATAATTTATTATATCTTGTTCATTTCAGAAACCTATAGTAAATGATAAGAATTTAAATTATTTTTGTCTTATATATATAACTGTCATATTTTATATTGTACAATTACTTTTTCATCTTGACAGCAGTTTTTTGTTGTTGTTTGCACAGGTGGAAAAGGCTTGGAAGACTCTTCAAAGGCGCCTTAAGGAGCAAGTATAAGTTGTTTAGATAATGGGGTTAAAGAAAATAGTTTTTAATTAACTAAAAACTGAAAAATATCAGAGCTATGTAGAAATTTTGTTTTGATTCAGTTTTAAACTGAAAATCATATATATTGTTAAATTGTAACTCTGTAGAAAATGTACAATTGAGACTGTTGTTTCTGTTTTAATAACAGTGCTAAAATGTAGTATATTTTGAAAATTTCAAACTTGCTTTTGTGGACTTTAAGGTGCTTTTAATTATCAAATCATTCTCTTTTTCTTTTTTTTTTAACAGATGTAATATGTTTTCCAAACTACTTTTAAAATGAACACAGTATGATATTGATTGACAGTTATTATCTTTGTCATAGTATAAAATATCTACAATCTAGCAAGTAATGATATTATACAATATATATTTTAGAAGTGAAGTTTAGTGAAGAAATAGTATATATTAAAAACTATTTTTGATTATGTTATTATTAATATGGACATGAACTATTCCATCTCTTAGTTGTTTTTTTTTACTTAAGCCTATATTTTTACATATGAAGAGCAATTTGCATTTCTATTTATTCATCTACCCAAATTTCTAAATGAGCACAATTAATACCTTTGTCATTCATTGGCAACTCTGATTTGCTTCTAATAGCCAACATCGAGGTCATAGTTAACTACAATAAGATATTTTGAGGTAAAAACATAAAACCAAGTATTTTCTAGGTCTATATATGTTATAATTAGTCTTATGAGTTAGAAAATCAGAATATTGTATCAGTATTATACAGGGTATAAATGTACCACTTGCTATCACCAAATGTACTTAATTTCTTACTTACTAGAACTGAGTATTTTAAACAGCCAAATATACCATTTGTGGTTGATCAAGATATTTGACAAGTATAATAGCCCACATATGGAAATGCTCAAATTCCACTCAGGTCTTCTATATCATAGTTATGTATAACATAAATCATGAAGACCCTTTTTTGTACATGCAAGGATTGTCTCTAAAAAATTGTTCCTCCAAAACTCTGTCTAAAAAATTGTGCACACAAATTTCTTTTGATTCTTCAGTCAAAAAATAGAAACCTAAGCCAAAAGGAAACCCCTGAAGATATTTATTACAAATAAAAAAGGATAGAAACCCATAGGGGTTATAATTAGGCAGACCATTTTTAATGAAAGTTCTGAAATTAAAGGCTTCTCTGCTATTGGACATCATGAAAGTTTCTTCAACTACACAGAATGTTGTGATGAATGATGATGTATTTTGCTTTATTTTTTTTGAAGTCATGAAGTTGTAATAACAAAGAAAAATTGAGAAGTACAATAAAGCTCTATGGAACTAACTCATATTTCATTTTAATGGTCCTTTACTTGAAAAGTTATCTTTATAAATAAAAATACAACAAGAAACCCATTATTCATTACTACAAATAACTGTATACTATAGCTAAAATATTTCAGAAGTGATGTAATTAATAGTTATACTATTTAAAAATTTTGTAACTTGTTATGAGAGAGTTTTGATTTATACAGATATATTACTTTGTAAAAGCTAAGAGAAGACTGATAGTTTGTTGTATGTGCCCTTAGTGGATAAAATGCGGAACTACATATGTCTAAGTTCGAACAGCAACTAATGTAATATAAGCTTTTGAAAAAAAGTAGGTGATATTGCAAATGCATATAGACTTTTTTAATAAATATTGGCCATGATATATTGAAAAATTTCACAGTTAGAAATTAAGCATGTAATGTTGGTCAATCAAGAAGTTAAGTGAATGCTTGAAGTTACTTTTGAGGACCATGTATGTGTGAGGAATAAGTCTGGAAAAAGCTATGAAGAGAATTCTTGTAGGTGTTAAAGGGTAGGCAAAATCAAACTTTCCATACAAGTATAGAAGCAGTTAAGTGAGAAAAAACTTAGAATAAATGGTGCTATTATCACCATTTTATATTAAATATTATTTATAATATTATATTAATATTTAATATTAAAGTGGATCAGCAATTAATGGTTGTAATAAACAAATGTAGGTAAAAGCTAGCATAAGTAATAAAACTAAAGTTAAAAACAAATGTGATATCTTAACAGAATTAATAGATGAAAGAACTTAATTTCAAGTGAAGAACACACTTTTTGTAAATTTGCACAGTAAAATAAATTTGACTCATTTTAAAATTAAACAAATCTATATTAGTCCCAAACATAGCTAACCACAGCTTGTAGGAAATTTATATTCAGTATGTGTACGTATTTAATGAAAATGCGTATGACCACTCTAGATGAGTCTAAAACAAGATTCACCAGTTATGTATATATAATAAACAACACAGTTAACAAATGAAGAAATGCAAGAACAGATAAGCTGAAATTTTGAGAGAAAAGTAAGGAGTCTTACAACAGTCTCTGGGTAAGTCTTATTACTGACAAGATATATTATAAATTTTATGGCCCAGATGTATGGTATTAGAGATGTGCTTAGTTGATGGTTACAAGTTAAAGAAATTAGCATATTTCCAATACATCTTGGCACAGATTGTTATTTTTTGTCTTATTCTAAAAAAAAATGTAAACTTTCTGATAAAATAGGGATTTTTTCTACACATTCATATTTGATTATAAAAAGATTTTTGCAATGAAATGCATGTGTTTTGGCAATACCCTGCTTGTTACACACTAAAAGTGTGATCATTCTTATGTAGCATAACAATTCATTTACACACTTTGGCTTCTGAGTGTTATTTTAAAATGTTTTTATCTTACCAACATGATAATAAAGATTGCATCCATTATGATCCCAATTGTGTTCTGAGAAGAAAGGGTAGGTTTGAAAAATTGAAATCAAGATGTTCAGACTTTGATTGGTTACTTGAACATTTACTTAAAACATAAATTTATTTCTTAAATTACCTTTTTATCATCAGCCATGTCCTGCACATTAATTGATAATTATATAAAAAAAATTAAGTATTCAAGAATGAACATTAAAGTTTATTTTAACAATTTTATGCAGTATATTTTTTGACTGAAGAGTGAGGATTTTTTTTATTTTTTGACTTTAAAATCAGTCTATAAAACAAATGTATTACTATAATTTTGAGTTGCATTTTTCAAGTAAAGTATTAACTTCATATCTCTGTATTGTAAAATATGATCTTACAGTGCAGTGGTTCAGGAAGAGAGTGGCTAAACTTGGATACTGAAGAAAGGTAACTCTGCCATTTGCCATCAAAGCATTGGTTGTGTTAATTGTAGAACATGAGCTAAGTTGTGAGTGAGATCCTTCTTTCATTGCTTATTGAAATCTATGGTGGTAATTCAATAACATTTTCAGATTTTTTTATGTAATTTAGTGTAAAATTACTGGGGCCAAATATGTTATCTTCACACATAATTAGATACAATATGTTTTCCTCCACTCATCTAGGTAATATCCTGAATTACCTTATGCTGGGTGCATCCTAGTTGTTAGCATGTTAAACTGTGGAGCTGAGGACCTGTTAATTTGTTCCTTATTAAAGAAAAAATAACATCACACTCTGCACTTTCAAGCGATGATTAAATCCCGCTATTTGATTTGACAAGAACTATCAGTTGGTAATGGTGAATATTTGTTTCTTCTGTAGTTAGCATACATATCCTCATGTAAATTTGTGTAAAGTCCAACATAACAGACTTATGTTATTGACTTGATTGTTCCTGAATTGCTATCAAAATCATGTGGATTCTTTGACAATCATGATTTCTACATTGGCTGAAATGTTACCTTATAAATTGTTTCTTGGTTAGTTTTCTTTTAGATAATCTTATAACACAAGTGGCAAAACTTTTAAAACTGTAAGTAATATATGTAAGGTTTCATTATTTTCACTCAAGTTAAAGTTCCTATAGCATTTTGTTCTATTGCATCTTGAAATGTACTAATCTAGCATCAGAATGAAAAAAACTGTTACAAAGAATAAGTACAATTATATTCACACCTAAGCTTTAAGTATTGAAACATATTCAAAAATGTTGGTTTTCTGTTGATTAAATATGAGTGAGTGACATCATAATATGGACTTTTTTTGCCTCATTATACATTTTTAAAACAGTTACCAAATCGTGTTGATAATCAAATGTACACAGTGTTAATTTTCAAATTTTATTTCATAATACATGACTTAGTATTGAAAATAATGTTTTAAAATCATTGACATAAAAATATGCATTTTTGCTAAATGTTAATTAAAATCAAACATTAAATGTACAGTTATAATTTTACAAATAACTTATTGAAAATTATTTTTATTCATTGGTTGTAGTGCTATGAACAATTCCAAATCATACCCAAGTTATAAACAGCAAACATAATAATATGAAGTAAGTTCTGGTGACTGTTCCAGTGTTATGTACACTGTACAGAGTATGAGAAGCTGCTGCATGTGCAATATTCATTACATTGACTTTTATGTAATGCAGTTTCCAACACACAAATTGTACAAAAACGTATGTATATATGATATGGGTTGTGTTTGTACTTGTACTGTATTTGTTAATGACTGAAAAGATATGGTACCATAATTATTATAAATGTTACAATATCCTCCATAATACAGAGTAAAAAGCAGTTTTAAATTCTGTCATTGCTTTTCTCTGATGCTCAATACTAAATTGGTTACCATATGAAACATTCCTACTTATAAGAGTAGGAAACATGATATATACATTTATATTCATGAATGATTTCTTGGTAACAAACTCTAAGTGAAAGTAAGCGTATGCAGTAGTAGCCAGAATGAATGACTACTGACTAACTTTAGTTATGATCCAAGGTTGTGACTACCTTGTTGGGTGAAATATTTTTATGTAATTATAAAATACATTTTAGTTTAAATTGCTTAATTTTCAGCATATTTTGATTTTAGGTTTGGTGTATATCCAAATGACAGAGAAAATCTACAGCACTAACATTTAGAAACAATAATAATTTGTTTTATATAACAATTGTAGCTATTGATCATACTGATTATTTTTAAATAATGTAGTATTTGAGAAAATTAAAACTTTTAAAAATAAACATTTATTTAAACCTTTTAAACTTGAAGAGAGTGTTGAGGTCTGATGGTGAGGTGCTGGCAATCTGTGGGTTATGGGTTCAAATCCCCATCACCAAATGTGCTTGCCCTTTCAGCCACAGGAGGTCAATTCCGTTATCAGTTGGTAAAAAGACTAGCCAAAGACTTTGTGGTGGGTGGTATTGATTAGCTGCCTTTCCTGTAGTCCATCACATCTAAATTAGGGGTGGTTAGCACAGATATCCCTTGAGTAGGTTTCCACAAAATTCAAAAAAGTTCAACAACTAGATGGTGTTTGTAGCAATAGACTGTAAGGAACAACTCTTATTTCTTGAAAACAATCACTTTTAAATCTTAAGTACACTTTCTGTAGGTCTACATCAAAAGAAATATTTAAATGTTAACACTGAAAATCAAGCACATTACATTACACATTAATAAACTCCAGTTTGTGTTAAACAAAGTTAAGAATAATGACGAAAAATTTTTCATTGTTATTAGTATTGGAGCTCTAGTTGATCCATGATGTTTTCCCGAGATATGCAGAGTTTTAAAACTGGTTGTGATATTAAAAATGTCATCTTTTAAACGTTGAGGATGATTCCTTGATTATCTCTTCATTAAATGTTATTTGTGATTATTCTGTAAGTTAGATAAGGGTTGTACAGCTTGTAATCAACTTGTTTTCAAGTAAAATTACTTAAAAATAATTCTGTAAAAGACTGGCTGTGTTCTATACCTTCAGTAAATGCTATTAACATTTGTATCTTTATAAAAATATTACAATATTTAATAGTACAAACATATTGTAATACTTCCTCTGAAAGAATGTTATACGTGTACAACAAAATGCACTTTTGCAACCGTTATCATAGAAATATTGAAAAAAATATCAATAGAAATTTTGGCACAGTATAACTAGAGGTAGAGAAAGAATAGAATTGAAAATATATTTTGTTGATACATTTGTTTTGTTTGAAGATATATTTTAATCAAGTCCTGATTAAATATATATGTACATATAAACTCATCCAGAAGTCTGTAGTGTAATACTTGTTGTAGATAATTAATTAGTTTGGGGTTATAACAGTATTTGGCATCAGTGGTCTTCAAGATTTTGACAATCATATGCATCTGTTCTTTACAAACTGACGATTTTCATCTTTGTGAACACAATTTAAAATGTGATTCATAATGTACATTTTCAGAACAGATTATTCATCCAGACTTATTAAACTAATGAACATGATTGCTGCTCATTTAGATCATATTTTCTATAACTTTTTTTTATGGTTTTGTTTTCAGATACACTTATGTCCAACATATAAATTTAAAAAATATCTACAAGAATGCAGGTAGTAAATTGAAATTGGATAGCAAAGGAAAAAAACAAACAAACACTGATGAACATGCAAAACAAAATCTTTACTCACAATCACTGACATCACTGGCTTAAAATATTTTAATTTTACTAACTGCTGCAGTAGAAAAGAAACTTCTATAATTAATGTCCACATACGACAAAGATGAATGATTCTCCAAAATCACACTTTCCAATAAAAACATGGATATAATTATGGTATATCATAATCCCCAAGTTGAATACATCACTTACTGTTTCAAGTAACACATTTGGGGAAGAAAAAAAAACCCAAAAACCCACACCTACCACTTTGTACAATTATCTTTATCACCCTTTTATATTCAATAAAACGAGAAAGTGATTCTAGAGATAGGTTATCTAATATTATAGACACACACACACTCCAAACTATTAAGAAATTAAAAAGCAAGTGTTATAAGTGTGAAAAGCAAAAATCATTCTTTGATTTGCAAAAATGTATATTTCACAAATACTGTTTGCATATTTTATTACCATGCAAGTTTGTATAAACAAAAACTTCTGTTTCAGATTTCTTGGTATGCATCAAAGTATAAAAATTAAATTCACAAAAGTTTGTTTTAAATATAATATTTGAACTTGATAATGATGAAAAATAAGATTAAGTTGTAAACACGTATAATAACACAATAATTTTAACAATAATTACCTTAAAATAGTGCATCCCTTATATGGTTTCAACATTTTGAATGAAAACAAAACTTATTTTTATATAGTAGAATTTAGGTTCTGTTACAAATTTTTATCTGATGAACCAAAGCTTAAAAAATATTTTACTGAATTTAAAACGAATACTTCAACCGTTAAGCTTTGTTTAACTCTTTTCCTTAATGGTTTTGCTATTTCTCTTCATTTGTAAGAATGATTACAATATTTCGAGTAGCCCTGCAGCATACTTTTTTAAAATCATAAGGCTGTCATGCCCAAAACACATCATTCCTCCTTACAGGTTTTCTATAATTAATCTAGTGTATGAGGACAATGGTGTACAAACTTAAATTCCAACAATTCAATTATAAAGAAATGAAAAGGTATTGTATCCAATAACTTGGCCAATGTGCCTTTATGTGGAATAGAATGAATATCCATTTTGTTCTTTAGCTTTTTGAAATTGCAATAGTTGGAATGGGATGTATGATTCAAAGTCTTATCTTAAAATACATTTGAATCATCATTGTGAACAAGCTTAACATTATGCACAACAATAATGTGTCTTTTAACAGTGTTTCAGAATGTCCTCAATGAAGAGATACTGTAAAGAAAACAGTGACATCATGAAAATGGCAGAGGAAGCATGCCTCTGTAGCATATATTTTAAATATTCATATTCAATGCACATCTTTAATATCTACAATTTCATTTAGAAATGTTGCAGAAGGATGCAATTAACTTTATACCAATTAGTTGATTGTATTATTCATAAAAGTTTAAGAAACATAACTAAGACACCTGTTGCATTATTTTGTATAGCATTATTATGATTCTCCTTCAAACAAAAAGCAAAGGTGGCTAATGCATTCTCAGTAATACTGGAAATGCTAACTTACTGTTTCATTTAAAAGAACCACCAGAAAATGTTCTTAGACAAATCAAGCATACCTTTATAGAATTTATACCCACTGTAAAAAATATGTATTCTGTTGGCCTTTCTTCCTTCCAAAGATCATTCTTTATTATATTCTGTACAGTTGCCAAGGGCACATGGATGGCTTTTGCCACTGACCTTTGCATTTTAGATTCTCACCTGTTACAAGATGCCATACTTTGCTTACTATAGCTGGAGTAAGACTCATTGCAACTTTCTTTCTGAATGGTCCTGGTAGCTTCAATTTGTTAACATACAAGAAATATCCCTTTCTTGGGAACTCTAAATCCCCAGTCTCAATTTATACATACTTTGTGTCAACTTGATGTTACATACCTTTCCCAAAAGTGGTAAATGTATATGTGACATCACACTACCTGCACCAAAATGTTCCAACACAAACCATTCGTCTGTAACTATAATGTTCACACATCTTACCAATTTGCATATTCAAGATAGTTTTCATGTAACATACTCATTTATATGGGTGTACTGAAGTAAATTTTTCCATATTTCACTGTTTGGTTGGAATGAGCTATACTTTTATTTTGATTATAATTTTAAGGAAATTTATAATGACTGACTTAAACATTTAGGACACGCAACCCTATGGATCATATACTGATAATATATTCATACTAACACCATTTAAAATTACATTTTGTAATTATTTATGTAATACTTATTTGTGAATGCCAAATTTTGACATGAGATTATATGAAGGTAAATATAAAGATTGATCCAAACCCAAGTAGACTTGTTTACAATGATTTCATAAAAACAATAGTAAAAAAAAAAAATTTAACCTGTTGACTGCCAAGTATTTCAGCTGCTACAATACAACTCTAATGCTTCATTTTGCAACTTTTTCGTGTTTTACCAACAATTTGCAAGTTGGTAAAATGCATGTATGGTGCTGACATCTAGCATTGAAGTTAGGTATTATTGAGTACGAAGTAACTCGACCGTGGCATTGTGTTACCAATCGGCTTGGACGAGTTATCTCGTCTACGGCACTGAACAGGTCAAGTTTTATGAAAATACTTAATATCAATATAGAAGAAGTTTAAAAATCAAGTTAAAAGCAATAGTAAAAAAACCTGTCATCTATCTTAGTGTCATTCTAGCCTTTTTAGGTTTTTCAATGAAATGTTTAATGTTACTTACCCAGACTTTTTAACTGTTTGATATACAACGATTAAAATTAAATCATTGAAAAAATTAAATATGGTTTTAAAGAACTCTCCTCGCTCTTTACACCTTTGATCAAGTGCAACTACTATTCATCATCATTTCAGCAAATAACATTGACATTTCATTAAAGATAATCAAGTACTCAATTTTCAACATTCTCCAAGAACTGTCTTGTAGTTTTACTTGTGTTTTGATAAACAACAAAAAGTGTGAATTTTGTTTTGCAAAATGAATGATTTAAATATTTTCACAGACTGTTTTAATTTTTTTTAAATTTATTCTTGGAACTTTGCAAAAAAGCAAATTTTAATAGCACTACCTCTTCTTAAAAGTTTTATTCAAGAACTAGAACAAGCTTACAGAATTAGGTAAAGAGGTATTGCCTTATTCAAGTTTAGGTTTAATTTAGCAATCAAATAAAAAATAATGTGGTTGGAATAATAATCAGTGATGTCGAGAAAACCCACTTGTAGAGAAATATATATGCAAAAACGGCTCGTTTGGGTTGAGAAAATATTTTCTCAATGGGTGTACTGGTGTAAATTGTTTGCTGGCTAAATTCCAATAATTATGAACCCAGTGTCTAGTTCTGGAATGGTATAATTTAGTTTATTCGCCAAACTTAAAATTTTTACGGGAATATCAGTTTTTTTCACATGTTCTGAAATGTACAAACACTTTCTGCTCCTCCTATTTTTGGTTATTTGTTTATAAACAGTTTATTTGTCATTTAATTTACATAAAAATTTATGTAGATGTGTGTCAGTATAATATTTATAATATACCATATGTCTATTAGCCTAATCTTGATACTTTTTAAGTTATGAGCAATAAAGTACTTGGTACGCAGGGGTACAAACACTTTCTGTCGTAACTGTAGATATAATTAAAAACTACCAGTAATTAATTTAACTAACTAAATATGGTTTTTGTAGTAGAACAGTGAACTTCCCAATTCAACCTTTTTTGTTATTAATACATTTGACTTGTAGATTGCCCAGCATGTTGGAGAATCAGTTAATTTGAGGTTTATGGGTACCATGACAATGAAAAGAAATGCCAACAAAATAGAAAAATCTAATACATCTGTAAATCTAACTTAATTTTTAATAGCTGAAGGCATGTTTGAATATCATACTAGTACTTATAATGTAGCAGTGATGATTAAAATATCAAAACTTGTAAAGAATGTGTTATTTCGAAAAGTACAACTATTTCTTCATCCGGAGGTACAAAGTGTGCGTGATCTATTTCCTTATTTATATTAACTCTTGTTACAAGGTTCAAGTTATGACAATGTTTTATTTCTTTTCTTGTACACAAATCTTCTGTTCTATGAACACATTTCTCAACAGGCTGGTTAATATTGTGCAATCATGGTGCATACACCTTAAACTTAAAATCAACATATATGCAAAAACAGCTCATTTGGGTTGAGAAAATATTTTCTCAATATTATACTAACATACATCTACATAAATTTTTATGTAAATTGAACAACAAATAAACTGTTTATAAACAAATAACCAAAAATAGGAGGAGCAGAAAGTGTTTGTACATTTCAGAACATGTGAAAAAACTGATATTCCTGTAAAAATGTTGTTTAGTTTGGTGAATAAACTAAATTATACCATTCCAGAACTAGACACTGGGTTCATAATTATTGGAATTTAGCCAGCAAAAAATTTACTTCCACCAATTTAGCTCCTGCTTGGTCATCATGGCAAACAGGAAACAACTGTGCAGTGATTTAAAAAACCGAATTATTGTAAAATACAAATCTCGTGTGTCTCTTTCCGGTATTGTTACACAACTTAATGTGCCGAAATCTACTGTTCAAAGTATAATTGCCAAGTTTAAGCTTACAGGATCAACTGCTAACCTCCCTCGTTCCAGACGACCCACCAAATTTCCATAGACAACCAAGAGGAAGGTTCTCAGAGAAGTTAGTAGGAACCCTCGTTTAACACAATGACATACAGAAATTGGTAAGGGAAACTGGGGTTGAATTAAGCACCTCTACAGTTACGAACATGTTACGCTCTTCTGGATTCAAAGTATGCCATCCTTGTAGAACTCCATATTTAAAGCCTGTTCATTTAGGAGCACGACTGATGTATGCAAGAAAGCATGCAGATAAACCCTTTACCTATTGGAAGAGTATTCTTTGGTCAGACGAGACTAAAATCGAGCTTTTCGGCCACAATGATGTTCACAATATTTTCAGTAAGAACAGGAAAAGAAATCTTCCAAAGAACACCGTCCATACAGTTAAACAAGGAGGTGGCTTGATCATGCTATGGGGTTCCTTCAGCTCTTTTGGTGTAGGCAGCCTTCACCGCATCAACGGAATCATGAAAAAAGAAGAGTACGTTGATATATTAGGCACTTATATCAAGAATGATGCTCGGACCTTGCGGCTTGGACATCGTTGGATCTTCCAGCACGACAATGACCCTAAGCACACATCAAAATATGTGCAATCCTGGTTGCAGAGGAACCATATAAGCGTTCTAGAGTGGCCATTGCAGTCACCCAATCTCAACCCAATTGAAAACGTTTGGCATGAGTTGAAGACCAGGGTTCATCAATGTCATCTGAAAAATTTGCAAGAGTTGGAGGCCTTCTGTGAAGAATGGAAGAAAATACCAGTTGAGTACTGTCAAACGATCATGGAGGGCTATGAAGAGAGATTGCACCAAGTAATTCACCTGAAAAGTTACACAACTGACCATTAAAGTAGACGCATGAACACTTTCTGCCCCTCCTATGTTTGGTTATTTGTTTATAAACAGTTTATTTGTCGTTCAATTTACATAAAAATTTATGTAGATGTGTGTTAGTATAATATTTATAATATACTGTACTTTCATTATCCTAATCATTATACTTTTTAAGTTATGAGGAAAAACTACTCACGACGCAGGGGTACGAACACTTTCTGTCGTAACTGCATTTAGGTAGCTCACGTTGACCAGAAATTAATTTACTTCATTATTGATTAAGCACCTTTACTTTTAATAAAGGTATTTGATAACCAAGCTTTAAAAGATATATATTGGCAATAACCAGTGATTAATACAAGATGAAAGTTTATTTGACAAAAAATTGGTTTATAGTATATTCAACAGAAACATTACAGTTTGGACATTAATACTAATGCTTTACTTTGTTTACAACTGTTTTTGTACCATACTTGAACTGAGCTATAATACAAAATACTAAAATTTTTCAGTTTCATGCACTTGTACTATATTATTTTTCTATAATGTCAACTGGTCATTTAAAAAAAATCAAAACCAGTTTTACAAATTTCAATCTTAATGGCAAGTAAAACTTTTTTTTTGTTATGATAAGTTTGTCACATCTGTATTGTATACATAGATGTCCTTGTTAGTTTCACTATGCAAGTAATTTTCCCTTTTTTTTTAATTGTATTATTAAACATACAGAATAAATGAGAGAGTTTATTGAAAATTAAACTTTAAATTTTGTAGAATTAATATTAGTTTGAATGGTTGTTTGCTTGATGGTAAGCACAAAACAAAATGGGCTACATGTACTTTTCCACATGGGTATCAAAATCCAGATTGTAGTGTTGTAAGCCTGCAGATGTACTGCTGTGCCCCTGAGGGACTATTAGTTTGAGTGCACAACCTGAGCAAAAACAATATTAGTAATGAATGTGCAGTGAAAAAAAAATTTTTTTTTACAGAAAACATACACAACCAGACATGAATATGGTTTACAATTTCAAAGTACATTTTGAAATTTCAAAAAAGAACACATTTTGAAACTACAAGTAACACTAGGGAGAAAGTGGAATGAAATAAGGTTAAATGGACTTTTGCTGATTCACATATCAACAAGCAACACTAAAACAGAGATGTTCTTCAGGTGGTTAATATACAAGTGTATGCACATGTGTGACAAATGCTCTTTTCTTTGTATTGATCTAACGTTCTCAGAATTCTTGGAGACCTCATTCTATTACAGATATGCCTCTGACCAACCAGTATCACTACTACTACTACACTGTAAAATATATATCTCCAAAATGTTATCTTCTAGCATCAACTACAGTTACTTACACATATTACACTGTTTTGTATTGTTTCAGAAAACACTGCAGACTTACAGTTTTAAATAATAATGTTGGCATGCTTTACCCATCCAAAAGTATTTTAAATGTATGGTCCAAAAAACTCTATATAATATCATATCTTTATGTAGGATTTTCATATATTTCCAAGGAGTGATATTAGTAGTCTCTATTTAAAGTATAATAACTTCATAATCGGACTAGTTTATTATTCCAAGATGTTCCGAGACTCTATTTCAGCAGATCATGTGAAGAACACAGTATGATAACTCCTTCCTCTTCTGTTTCAGTGGACTTTCACATTTAATTTTTTAAGAATACAATACAATATTAAAGTACAATATTTAATATTTCATAACATGGCAATGAAAGGTTGACTGCCAAACTGGCTGTTCAAATGTCCAGAATTATTTCAAATATTGTTTCATTTGTCCCAAAGTCCAGCTTCTCTCATTTTATTTTGGTAGAAACGTTCCAATGTGTTAGCACATTTGTAATACTCAGTGTCTGGGCTATTGTAAGCACGGCAGTTTGTGAAGATACGAAGAATGTCAGCACAGAACAGCCGCTTGTTCACATAATATCTGTTCTTCAGTCTTTCTGTCATTGTTTTCAAATCTATAATGCACAAAAACTTAAGCCTACTTATTCACTGAAAATTAATTTAAGAAACCATTAATTAAAGTAAGCACTGTTATATGTATTAATTTATGTAATATATAAATATGATATTCTCTAAGGTGATTAAGTAATCAGAATTCATAACACAACAAAACAGGTAATGATTTCATGATACTTATATAAAACACAATTGAAAAAGTACATAAATAGCAATTCAGCACACACAGTAATCCACCCAGAAAATGAATGTCTACTTTTGAAACATGCAAAGTTTATTACATTTCTGTTTGTTTAGAATTAAGGAGAAAGCTACACAAGGGCATATCTGTGTTCTGCCCACCACAGGTATCAAAACCCAGTTTTTAGTGGTACAGGTATGCAGACATACCACTGTGACACTAGGGAGCAAGTAGGAAACCTTCAGTTAGCTCTTTTCAGTGATACAAATAAGAAAATCTATGTTTAACCCTAAGTAATGAAAATATTACTTACTCTAAAATATCACCTTTAAAAATATGGTAATAATTTAATTCTTTGGCAACATTTTAAACAGTTTTTCAAATCAGAAGCAAAGCTTGTTGGTTTGTCATTAACTAACAGACTTGTTTCTGGCTAGAAAAAGTTTGCTTGAAACTTTGCCAAGAAAATAAATTACCATTATAATTTTTAAAGGTGATTTATCTCCTAAAGTTTAATTTCTTTATTTTATCACATTTGCATTTTTCTACCTTTAGGTATATATGTAGACACACATACAAATATATACATATTAAAACCTTTTTATAAAAATTAATCTACTTCATTAGGATAAAACAAAAACCAAGCACAAAACATGTTATGTAAGTTCAAATAAGCAATTAGCAAATACGTACGCAGCTATATATATTACAATAATAAAGAACTACAAACCCATTGGGTACTTGATGTGGTCATAGTAATCTGGAGCTTCGGACTTCTCCACTGGCTTCTGAAAGGGCCAAGAGCTGTTGTGGCTCTGCATGTCAAACAAATTGCTTACTCACTTAATTTAGTTTCACAGAAAAGTAAAACAGCTTTTATTAAGAAAATATATTAATCTTTGGTAATATTTAATGGCATTCAAAAGTAATAATTTTACATAAAAGTTCTTTACAATTTTTTTAACCAGAATTAATGTACAATACACAATTTTTTTTGCTTCCTAAATATTAGAAAAATGCATTTATATTATGTTGTCCAGAAATAAATGTCATTTTTTAGCTGAGAAGTTTAGAAAAGTATAAACCAGTGTTGTAAAACATGCTTTAACCAAAGTAAGCACCACAAGCTTCAACATATTCTTGCCAACGTGAATGATGCTACTCATGCCCCTGCTGTAGAAATCACGAGTTTCTATGGTCAATGAACTCCCTGAAAGCTTCTTCTATAGCTACCTAATTTTGAAAGCATTTATTGTTCAAAAAGTTGTTAAAGTGCTTGAAAAATGAAAATGTGTAGGGGAGAGGTCTAGAGAATAAGGTGGATGAGGCAGAACCTTGATTCCCAATTTATTCAACTTTTGGAGCATCATCTTTGACATGTGGAGATGAACATTGTTATGAAGAAGAATAGGACTCCATAGATTGACCATAGCTGGCTGTTTCTCACACAACTTTCAATGCATTTCAGCCAATTCTTGACAGTATTTGTCTGCTGTGATTGTTTCACCTGGATTCAAAAAGTTGTAGTGAATGATGCTGGCCACAGTCCACCATAGAGTCACCATGACCTTTCATTGGTGAAACTTTGGCTTTGGGAAATGTTTTGGGATGTTTTGTAATTAAGCTATTGTGCAGATCATTCCTGATTGTCATACAGAATCCACTTTTCATGGCATGTCACTATCCGTTCAAGAAATAGATGATTTCGGTTTCGCAATAGCAGAGTAGAACAGGCCTTATAATGCCAATTTGGTTGATCTTCAGTTAGTTTATGCAGAACCCACTTATTTAACTTTTTCATCTTTCCAATCACATTCAGGTGGTGCGAGGGTCTGTATCAACTACTTCCCTTAATGTATCAAGGGTCTGGTTGATGTTCCATGTACTTTCAGTAGCTTTTCGTCCAAGTTTGAAGTAGTAGAGGAAAATCAGAAGAAAGTCCTTCTTGTCCATGCTGCCTTGGCATTTCCAAAATTTACTTTGAGTGCAGTTGAAACAGCAGACAATTAAGACATCTTGTAAGCAACAAACATTGGATTAAACCAACCAACCAACCAACAATAAGTTACTCAATATTCAGCTTCTAAATGTCATCATGAGAATTCCAACATTTATTTCTGGACAACCTAATATATTGGAGTTTGAATAAATAAGAACCTCTATTAAATATAAAGGAAGCATACACAATTTTCCAGTGGCATATTACAACAATTGAGTCAACTTAATTTGTGTTAGACTTGTCTTTAGGGTCTAGTATAACTGTTCTCGATATAGCTGTTCTTGCTCTAATACATCATGAAGTGAAGAACATTTTAAAAGAACTGAATTTACTTTCACTTACCTTGATTTGTGTTAGAATTGTCTTTAGTGTCTGGTATAACTGTTCAGGGTCTAGCTGCTCTTGCTTTACAACACTGTGAATTGAAAGGTTATTTCAAAGATGTTTGAAATACATAAAAATAACACAATTAATTCAAAACAGATTCATAATTACGAGGTCTGTTCAAAAAATACACGGACTGACGTCATAAAACAAAATGTACTTTATTTAGAAGTTACAGGTCTGGAACCCCTTCAAAGTACTCTCCTCCCCAACGCACACACTTATCCCAACGGTGTTTCCACTTGTTCAAACAGTCCTGGTACGCTTCTTTTGTAATGTCCTCCAGCTCCTTCGTCGCATTTGCCTTAATCTCGGGAATCCTCTCAAATCTTCTTCCTTTCAAGGGTCTTTTGAGTTTGGGGAACAAGAAAAAATCGCAAGGAGCAAGGTCAGGTGAGTAGGGGGGGTGGGGAAAACAGTGATCGAGTGTTTGGCCAAAAACTCACGAGTTCTGAGGGCTGAATTTCGCAGCAACGCGGTGCATCTTCAATTTTTCGGTCAAAATCTCGTAACAAGATCCAACTGATATCCTACACTCTTCAGCAAGCTCCCTGACAGTCAGACGTCGATTTGCCCGCACCAGGGTGTTGATTTTGTCGACGTGTGGGTCGTCAGTTGACGTGGAAGGACGTCCAGGACGCTCATCATCTTCAATGGACTGTCGACCATCCTTAAAACGTTCATGCCACTTGAAACATGCCGTACGCTTCTTAGCAACATCACCGTAAGCTGTGTTAAGCATAGCAAAAGTTTCAGTCGCAGATTTTCCAAGTTTAACACAAAATTTCACAGCAAGTCGTTGCTCCTTCAGATCATTCATTCTAAAATCTGCCAAACGAAAAAATCGCACTTCACTTAAAACCGCGTAGCTAATACACAAATGAAGATATCTGCAATTGAGAAATGGCGTCGTAATCAGCTGATCTGTGCGAACCTAGCGACACCAAGCGGATTCCCCTGGAACCAACTGGAGCCGCGCAATTCAAACAGTCCGCGTATTTTTGAACAGCCCTCGTACTTTGCTAACATGCTGCAACTTAAGGGAATAATGGCAATATATTTTTATCTGTCATTACTTTATAATTCATAAACCAACAAGTGTACACAAATATGTTTATGTTTAGAGCGTGTCTTTACACAATGTACTTGTAGAATAAATCCTTCATCTGTGCACTTTAAATTCAACCACTCAGTTTTGGCTAAATATTTCAACTGTAACAGTAGTTATTGATCAATTAGTACAAGTAGTTGGACATTTACTATAAATTTGATATGAATAAACCCCCAACCTCCACCTAACATACATCTGCATTTTGGAAGTACAGTTGTGCTTCATGTTTAATTTAAAAACATTATACATATTACTACAATGATTTATGAAGGTAATATTTACTTGTAGCTTTAGTTGTTTTTTTTTAAATATAAAATATAATAGTATAAAATTTAAACATCATAAACTAATTCTACTGAAGTAGAGTTTGCACTTTGAAATATATATATATATGTATTCCAACACCATTTGCAATTTATAAAACAAACATAAGAAGGCTGAGATTGCTGGCTGATGCCTGAATTGGAAAAAAATTAATATTTACCTATCAATTCACTTTTCAAAAGTAAACTTATTTATAAAAACTACCATTTAAGTTGCAAGCTGATTACTTTTTTTTATTTCATATTAACAAAATGAAAGAAAATAATCAGCATTTGTAACTGACTGAATTGCAACTGTAAACTCATTACTTAAATTCATCATTATATCTACCAGCACAGCAGAAATTCCTGTCCAGAGGGCAGATATAACTGACAGTTCTTGCAGAAGACTATTGGGCTTATGGCCTTTTCTGGAATTGTCTAACAGTTCTACAACAATGTACCCAATACTTGACGTTCAATAACCTTCACCATCCATGAGGAAAAAGATTTTATTAAAATTTTAGTTTAAAAGAAGAGCTATCATCACAGAATTACATCACAGGGCCACTTTTGTTAAGGTATTTTTTTGTAGATACAGTTATCAATGAAACTGTCTTGCTTTTCTGTTGCAATATTCATGTGATTTTTCACTAAAGAAAAACAAATATATTTTTTTAAATTTTGTTTTTTGATTATTTTATATTTGAAACTTCTTCTTTGCAATTTTTATTACTTATATCTGAAACATATCATTTTTGTAGAAATTTCAATTTTTTTTAGTTATTGCTCAGTAATATAAATATTACCTAGTCATAAGAATATTAACCAGTAATGATTAATGATGATCGTTTCAGTAGTTTCTGAGATCAGAATTTAGAATGTATACATCAAAAGCTCCTTAATATGTTAAGATGTATTCAGATCTGCCAACATTAAATTTTGAACAGAAATCATTATCAGGATAAGGGAAAAATAGCAAAAAACTATTTCTATGTTCTTTATCAGCACTGATTCTAAGAAAGAATTTCACATTGATCCTCAAAAGTCCATTCTGTTTTTGCAAACAAAAGAGAAAACCCTCACAGAACCTGAATCACTGTACAGTATTACAAGGACAGACTTCATTACTTTGGAAGGTTTATCATATTAAAGTTATACAGCTCATTTTTCATCTTTCCAATACTATATCAATACCCATCTGCTGGCTCACTAAGATCTATACCAGTCAACGAATCAGACTGATAGGTGAGAAATTACAGCATTGTACTGGCTCAAGGTGCATTTTTTGCAAAAAATAACTTTTCTAACAAATTATCAATTTCAAAGAACACTTTTCGAAAATAGATACATCTGCTACTTTTTCATGTTTCAAAGCTAAGAGTTAAAGTAGAGGCATGACCTTCATGTATTCCAATATAGTTTTAAAATAATTTTTCACACCTTCATAAAAAGCTGGTTCCATTTGTTAAGCTTTGTGAGGAAAGGTTCAACTTTATAACTAATTACCAAGTTCTCATTTTATAACTGAAATTTTCTGTCTTTGAAATTCAAATACAAAAATTTGAACAATTTGAAATCATATGTGGTGTCAAAAGTCTGCTTAATAAATCCTTGAATAAAGTAAACAGAATTCTCTACAAGTGTAGTTTCATATTACACTTGCCAGAGATTTTAATACAACTGTTTTGAAATAATGCATATATATCTCCTTTATTTAAGTAACTTGCAAAATCTTTACTCTCGCAAACAGGTGTTTCCTGGTGATCTGGTGTCAGGTGTGCCTTCTCACTTGTCTTTGCAATTTTACCAGCTACTTTCTTAGACGAATAATCCATAAAAGATCTTGATCCCTGCTCCGGGAACACATTAACAGACTTCTGCATTTTTTAAATAGTCACTCTTTTCTCCAGTGATACCATCTTTGATCTGCATGGAACAGACTTTATCTTCACATGGATTATGTTTTTCTTCATTTTTTTTTTCATTATGTTTGGCTTCAAAGTATTGCTTAAAAGGTTTCCACTGCTTAGTTAACTTCTGTGAGCATTTTCTAAGGGACAGTCAGAATGTTCACATATGATTCAGAATAGTTTGAGTTTCCACATCACAGATTCTAGAATTCTTTGGGTTCTTTTTTGTTTCTTATTTGCAATCTTGTCCAAATAGGAATAAATGTCAACAAAAATTTCATCAAACTGACATTGCAATTTTTTTACTATTTTTTTCTGCTGCCAAATAAAGAAAGTGACATTTATATCCCCTAATCAGCACTTTAGGGTTAATTTTAAGAAGATAATGCAACTTCTTTCTTCCCCAATTTTTCACTTGTGTTACCAACAGGTAATGAGGCACAATTTTTCCACTTTAAGGACTCTACAGCTAGTTTCTTCTTGTAGGATTTCTGCAATATTCTCTCCACTAATTTTCCAATTAAATTAAACTTAGTAAGTAATGCATTTACTACATTTTTCTGTCAATGTCATTACTTCCACCAGTGGACAATTGGAAAACCTTTGTTTTAATGTTACTCAAAACTCAGTCAGTTTTGCAGAGGTTTTGGTTCTAGAGCATTTGTATCTCTTAGTGATTTCTAAATTCAGAATTATTTTGGTAAACGATTTTGAACCATAGTCAAAAATCACCAATAGAAGATTTTATGAAAAAATGAGTCCAGTTATTAACTACAGATACCCTCAATTAATTTTGCTGGTGTTTAGTAGTGTTGAGATATTTTCTGATGTCATCATTTTCACCTCCACAAGCAAAGGAAAAATCATAACCACAAACTAAACATCTAGCATAATTCATGCTCTTTGAGGATGATAAAATATCAGTGAACTTCTGCTCACTATAAACATTTCTTTTCTTTGTTGGAGTCACTGTGGACAAAGCAGAACCAAAACTTTCCTCTCAAAAAACAATCAGAACATTTATTACTCATACGTATTTTTAATAGACTGTTTCAAACATTAGTAATATCGAGATGCAAAGCAAAGAGTGGCAAATTAAATTCTAAAAAAATATTAGAAGAAAGTTCAGTGGAAGAATTTTGGAATTTCACATAAAATCATAAAATAACACAACAATTCATACAGGTGTAAAATTGGGGGGAGGGTGGGGAGGAAATATTATGCCTAAAACATATGAGTTGACAGGTCTGCATATTAATCTATCATCTATTAAACTACCAATAAAATAAAATAAAATTTTAGCATTGAATTTAATACTAATTTAATAATATTTTCTAATTATGATTCTACTTTGTCTTATTTTAATTTTGGTATGATCACCATGGATCATTTGATCATGCTCTTTATTCTACATTAATAAGCAAGATGATTTTTAATAACTATTATACTGTTACAAGATATTTTAATGTTATTTGGATCTCTCAAAATGTTTAAAAGGTCTGAGCATTTTTTAAACTATAAAAGAAAACACTAACTTAATAAAGTACAAATCAAGTATAGTGTGCAATACTCTTGTTTACTTAATATGAGAATTTTTATAATCTACATAAAGAATATACTATTTATTATATTAATAAATACAAAGTGAAAGTATTCAGAATCATAGAAGTGTACCATTGTTCAAAAGGTGATGAGGTAAAACCCTATTAGATATTAAAAGCTATTGTTTCTCAACTGTATTGAGTATTTTCTTTTAACACATGCATAAGTATACACACACACAGTAATTAAACAGTTGGTCTGTTGCATAACACTGAATGAAGAATTTGATGAAATAAAATTATTTATATATCTAATTAAATTTAGGTAACTATATGGTGAAGGTAAGCCAGACTTTGTAAGGCCATAAACATTTTCTTTTACTGCTTTTATTACAAGATTTACTTACATAACATAGCAACAGTATTCACTTTTATCTGTCAAACAAATAAGGAAATAGAATATTGATAAGTACTTACACATAATATGTCACCACAACAACTCTTGTGTGTGTATATGTATATATATATTTATACCAAGATTTATTTTTTAAATTACGACTTTACAAAAATAGCATATACACTTACTTTTTTTTCTCAGGTTTCCATCCTGTTTCTTCTGAGAATGAAAAACAAAAGGAAAGATGTTCATACTACAATCAGTTTTTAATGCAAATTTAAAATTAGCTTATCTTTAATAGATTCAAACATGAATAAAAAAAAATGACAAAATGTATTTATGACCCAAAGTGGTCCATTTGAAATATTCTGCTCTTTAATTCTCACTCCCTGTTTTACTGTTTCTTTGGGAGCAACTACCTTCTCATATGTGTTACACATGAGAAATAATCTTTGATGTGGGGCATTATGAGCTTAAAGATTCTTATCTTTCTCTCAGTCTCTTAGCTCTAACTTTTATTACTTTTACTTTTCATTAATAATTCAATTTCATATGTTAAGCTTGCTAATGCTTTAACTCTTTTGTGACAGGTTCAAAGACCACATCATTATGTTTGTTGACTTGCATTCAAAATTTTATTGAACTACTACTTTATACATTTATGTCAATAAGTTTGGAATCAAATTGTAGATTATAATTCAAACTTTAATACTGTATACAAGTTAATTTCTTATTTTAAAAATAAATATTAACACATTTAAATATAGATTTTAGTGAGTCACTTGATATGTTGAAAGCAGCACTGTTTAAAATTAGATTTCTGTGATGTCAAAATACTAAGTTTATATACATATATACTAAGTTTTTCTGTACAAATCAGGAACTCAAATTACTAATATTGACAAGCTAGAATATACAACACGAACCTCATATCTTTTTATTTTGTTAAGATAAGGCTTATTTGCTGAATCAAATACAGTAACCCCATTCAACTCTTTACACATATTGAGACAGTCCATTTTATACTCTTACTACAGACATGACATGTGAATAAACAACAAACAGCTCAGAACGTCCTTACAGTGGTTTTCCCTACTATCTTGATATTTGAAAGGCTTCCATGTCCTTTCGATCAAAGTTTCAAGGAGGTAAGTTGGATCTAAATGTTTTCTGCTCGAGGTTTTGCATTTATAATATTAAAAAAACCAAAAAACTTTGTTACTTATGTCAATAAATTATAGTAGAATTCTATGGTATCAGTGTAGTTATTTAAGATTTTTTAGTTATTCAATTGTATATACAAAACCTAAAAAAAAAATTTTTTTGTTTGATATCTTCCCACATGTGAAATTTTAAAAAGCTTATCAACCTATGTCCAGCAAGAACTGAGTACAAAGGTTGTAGCAAGAAGAGATAATTGTTTGCTTTTACTCCTTGATTTTTTTGTTCTATATTTTAGGAAAAGTAAGTTTAATAATATATTTCTAAATACCAATAACCCATATACATCTATATAATGAATAATAATTGAAATGTGACTGCATATTACAAAATACTAAAGCACTAAAACATAGTCAAGTTAGGAAAGACCAAAGGTCAATTTTATATTACTAGATATCTTGACCTGAGAGCATGTGCACTGCATCAAGGCAAGCTATGTAATGTTAGCCAGGCATAATTGGAAAGTCAATACAATAAAAAATAAATATATATGTTCATGTATAGTGTTATCAGACTTAAGCTACTAAACATTTGTGTTCTCACGTAGTCATTCTAGCATGAAAAAAAGCATAATTTATATTTCCTAATCTTTTTTGATGGTTATGAGGTTAAGTGATAGACCTCACACAGTTAGAGTATAAAAAATAACAAAATATAAAGTTTCACTGAAAACAAACACTTGAAATGTATTTAGGAAATTTTAGAGATAATACAAATAATATTTAAGATTTTGGGGACAAAGAATAGTTTTTTTAATCATAACATGAAATCACTTTGCACTCAGACTAGCAACAAAACAGTCTATTTTCACAAACAATCTTTAGTAAAAATATTTCATTAAAAAATCTGATATTTTGCACCCAAAATACTTGTAATCTTTACTGAAAGTCTACCAAGTTTTGTGAAACTACACACACTGTATCAAAGTTATAGTGCAAATACTTAACATGTGCAAATGTGTAAACAAACTTGTGTATATTATACCAAGCCTATTGTGAAAGGGTTAAATCAAATTACAGATAGTGTATCCTAAACTGTCTCAGCAAGTTCTACCTCTACAGACATCCATCTGAGCATCTTTCTAGGGTACACTTCATGTTCTCCAAATTGTAGTTTGTGTCCTATTTCTACGTGCCAGTCCTTTAAGCACAGTTTTTGTTGTTGTTGTTTTTTTGGGCCCAGTTGTCTGAATTTGTTTTTAAAATTATTCATGTTAAGGATATGCTACTGAGTGCCATACAAATATACAGAAACAAGATTAATAGTCTAAAAACAGTTTTCAGAGTTAGAAAGCAAATAATAAAGTTGTTATTGTTGTTTAAAAAAAAACAAAATGAGGTGAGAGCTTCCTCAAAAAGTAGGAATATCATCAGGACAGTAAGTGATGATAAAGTGCTCTGAAAGACATGACTGTACTAAAGTAATAGTTTCATATGACGAAACAGAAAATTCAAACTTCCGTATCTTTATTTTATCAAGTAATCTATTTCTGTTCGTAATTTAATTGTTAACATGGTTACACATTAAAGTCTTGAAACCATTTTATAAATATGATCATCAACAGTCAGTACCTTCAGATTTAAAAGAAAAATTCCACTGAAATGTCAATTTAAACATACATCTGTGATAAACTGCATCTTCTACAAATTAAGTACTGTTACTCTTGAAGCCTTATGGTAACGATTTTAGTAACTTAAGGCAGAATCACCTAATATGCTTAAATAGAATCTGTTAATATATACATTCTGCTCCCTTAATCCTGTGATCATAGACTCATCTTCAGGATTTTAGCAGAATCATGCAATTAAATGTGCAGTTGTTTAAAATAACTTTTAATGACCATCTTCAGCAGCTTGCCTATTACAGTTTTTAATCAGTTATACAGTTTGTGAAAAGCATACTTATTTTCTCTAGTAACTAAGAGATTATGTACATCATTCATATTTGTGACAGAACTAAAATGTATTAATATTCTTCTAATTTACTGAAAATTCCTTTGCAGTTAATATACTAATAAATAAAATTCTTCTAATTGTATTTCAGAACAGCTTCATAACTTCTACAGTTTCCATACATAAAAAGTTATTTACAAACAAGTTCATCACATTACAGCTCAGCATCACTCTAATGAACAAGATTCAGTCATCTACAACAGTAGTTCCTAAACTTCAATCAACATCAAAAGTTTATCAATAAAGAAAAAGGAACAATATAATTTTTATAAAGTTATAAGGTTACTTAATTTAAATAAAGTTAATGTTTTTGGTTATTGATATTATATTGTATTTAACATTTTTTTGTAAATTTAATAGTCTACAAAAATTGGTAATGTGACTGCACCAGTTTATACTGTAAAGACATGAGAACCTCCAATCAAAATAAATTTCTAATAAAGTTTTTAAAGTTAACATAAAATATAACTAATGAATTGAAGCTAAAACAATTTGGTAATACATAATACATACTTATTCCAGGTATACTTTCAACTGGTATCTCTCTTACTCCATCTTTGAAACAGGTCAAACCAGGATAGACTTTTTGCATTGCTTCCTGTTGTTTCTCTATTAGCTTTTTAATTATCTGTAAGAGATAATTATATTCCTTAACCTCAACTACTATTCTTAATTATCAAGCAGCCAGTTATAGTATGAACACAAGTACAATTAAATGTTAAATTCCACACCTCTCTTTTTATATGAACAATTCTATCAGTTAAACCGTTAAATATATGACTTTATTACTAATACTCATCAACTTATTTCAGAACTTCTGTGGCTAGTAAACCACTGTGTTTACATAGCACAGATATTTTAATGCCATGTCTTAAAAATGTTTCACCACTTGTCCAAAAGGATATGAGAGAGAGGTAAAGAACAGAATATAGCTACATATTACAAAATTCAATTTTGCTTCGATTACAGAATCCTATCAAAACAAGTGGCTGATCAAAAAATGTCCATTATTAACTTGATAAGGAACTTCACATTTTCCAGAGACTAGTTTTTTAACCACAGCTAAACCAAATATACATTTGTTTGCTATTATTCTCTTGCTTAAATCAACAGTTATAAATGAAATGTTTTCACTTGTTGTAACAAAAAAAAGCTTTAACTAAAACTCTTGTTTCTAATAATACAGATAACTTTGTTACAAATGTGTTGATACAAGTGAAACCTAAAAACCTGTATAAAACATTTATAAAAGCAGAGTAACACTTAATTAGCTAGGACTTTACTAAATATCTGATTTGTACACTTATTTTGCTCAACAAAACATGAAGTTTTTGTGAAGATATAACACATAATCTATCCTTTGATTCACCACTTCTGCAGCAGACGAGCTTTGCTGAATTCACAGCTTATCAGTGCTGCTGGGAAAAGCAAAGGAAATAAAGCAAATAGGCCTCATATAATGGTGGAATGCAAACAATTTCTATGATTTCACTGTAAGACTATACATTAAAATCAAACAAAAATATACATGTAACATTACAATACTGAGCACATTCAGTGTAATCTACATTAACATTTTATGCACAAGTAGGAGTCAAAGTGTAAATGCCAAAGTATTTTACAAAGTGTCATACAACACAGTACTATGTATCTGATGTCAGATTTATCAATTACTCATTTTAACATACAATGATGATTTAGCAATACACAAAAACAAACTGTAAATATGTATTTCAAAGGTTCTTAAGCCTATGCAGTTGCAATAAACAAACTGTATAAATAGCAAAATTATCTTTATTTTATATAAATATTTGCAATACATCTGATTTTTTTGTTCTATAACAGACTTGTGCACTTGACAGAAAGCTTGTCATATTTCCTGTAGATACACCAAGTAGATTCAGCATTATAGTAAACATTTATGCAAAAACGGCTCGTTTGGGTTGAGAAAATATTTTACGTGGAAGAGCGAACAACGTTTCGACCTTCTTCGGTCATCGTCAGGTTCACAAAGAAAGAGGTAACTGACCAGAAGCTGACCACATGTTTGGAAGGGGTTGTGTAACTGAGTGTCGGAATGTAGAGGGAGGTGTTAGATGTTTGAATATATAATTTTGTTTATTTTATTATATTAATATAGGTATAAAGGCGTTCCTTTATATTGGTTTATTTTGGGTTTACGTTGTTGTATAAGTAAGGCTTCTTTAATTTTGTGTTTGTTTATGTTTGTTTCTTTACTTAGTATTTGAGTGTTTTCTATGGTTATGTTGTGTTTATTTGACTTGCAGTGCTCGAAAATGTTTGAAGGTGACTTTTTATGTTCTTTGAATCTGGTTTCCATTTTTCTACTTGCTTCTCCAATATAGAAGTCGTGGCAGTTATCACATTGTATTTTATAAATAATGTTGGTGTGGTGTTTGTCAGTGTAGTTTTTACATAGTATAGACCTCAGTTTTGTGCCTGGATTTTGAATAAATTTGGTATTAACTGGAATGTCATATTTCGTTACTAGATTTTGCCAAATGTTGGTTATTTGTCTGCTGATGTCAGGAATATATGGTATGCAGCAGTATATGGTTTTGTGATTTTTTGATTCGTGAGATATATTTACTTTTGTTGGTTGATTTTGCTTTCTGTCTAGGTGTGTGCGTATAATGTTTACTACGGTTTGTGGAGGAAACTTATTGATGTTGATGAAGTATTGTTTTATTTTGTCTAATTCATCGTTAATTTTATCTGGTGAGCATAGTTTTATGGCTGTGCTTATTTGGTTTCTTAGTATGTTGAGTTTTTGTTTTGTTTCATGTGCTGAGTCCCAAGGAATGTATAGTCCAGTATGGGTGATTTTTCGGTGGATTTCTGTTTTGAATTGTGTGTCGGTTCTTGTAATTTTGAGGTTAAGAAATGATATTTGATTGCTTTCTTCCTGTTCACATGTGAAGTTAATGTTGGGATGTATAGAGTTAATGTGATTGAAAAAAATACGTATGTGTTCTGTAGATTTGAATCCCGCAACCGTGTCATCTACATATTTGTACCAGTATAGTGGTGGATCTAATGCTGTGTTAATTGCTTGTGTTTCAACTTGTGTCATAAAAATATTGGCTGGAACTGGTGATACTGGGTTCCCCATGCTTAGGCCATTTGTTTGTATATAGTTGGGGTTGTTGAACATGAAGTTTGTCTTTATCGTGGTGAATTCTATGAGGGTTGCTAATTGGTTACTGGGAATGTCTACAGTTGGGTTAGGATCTCGGATATAGAGTTCTAAGGCTATCTTGCAGGCTTCAGTGGTTGGAACTTCTGTAAAGAGGAATATAACATCGAAACTGGCCATTAAGGTTTTATGATTAAGTTGATTTAGATTAGACTTGAAATTAAAAGAGTCTTTGATGAATGATGTTACATATTTGGAGAATGCCCATGCTATGTATTTACCAAGATTGTAATTAAACGAATCATATGTGGACATTACTGGTCGTAATGAACAATCTGGTTTATGAGGTTCGGGGATGCCGTATATTTGTGGTGTGCGTGAGTTGGTTTTATGTAGGTAGGAATAAAGTTTTGTGAAATTGTGTTGGCTTTTTTCATTTGTAGTGGTAATTTGTTCAGTTGCGTCTCGTGTGTCTTTGTTGGATTTCTGTGTATTGGTTTAAATTTGTTCGTGTCTGAGAGGATGTTCTTCATTTTTTGGGTGTATTCATTCGTGTTCATTATGACTATAGCGTTACCTTTATCTGCTTTTAGAATTTTTATGTTTTTGTCTTGTTTTAGGTTTTTAATGGAATTAATGTCTCTTTTTGTAAAGTTGTTTTTTAATTTTCTGTTTTGTGAAATTATGTTGATGGTTTTGTGAGAAAATTCTTTGAAAAAATCGTTTAAGATGTTGTTTTTAGGTGTTTCTGGAAAATATAAATTTGTAATTTTATCTGGGTAGTTTGGCTGTTGGATGTCAATAAAATTATCTAAGTTGTCTTCTTTCTGTTGGTTGTTTCCTTGTTTTTGTTTTCTGTAGAAAGTATCACAAGTCTCCTGGCTAGATCTTCTAAACATGTTTTGATTTCTATGGTTGGAATGTACCTAGGTGCTATTGCGAAGTTGAGTCCTTTGTTAAGTAAATGTATCTCGTCTGTGTTTAATTGTCGGTCGGATCTGTTAATTACTTGGTTAGTCAACGGTTTGTCATGTTGATGTCTTTTCTGTTGTTTGCATCTTAATTTTTCTAGTTTTTTGTTGTGGCAGATCGTTCTGTCTCTGTCGTTCTTAGTATTGATTTGGTTTATGTTTCATTGTATAAGTCCGTAAATCTCTGGTTTAATGCAGCATGCCAGTTGATGGTCTAGGTTCATTTTTTGTTTTTGTAAGTCATGTAGTTCTTTGTATTTTGTGTTCAACATGGCTTTAAGTAGTTTTTTTCTGTAAATTTTGAATAAAGTTTGTGTATTTATTAAATTTTTTTGAAAGTTTTACATTTACAAAATCTAACACCTCCCTCTACATTCTGACACTCAGTTACACAACCCCTTTCAAACATGTGGTCAGCTTCCGGTCAGTTACCTCTTTCTTTGTGAACCTGACGATGACCGAAGAAGGTCAAAACGTTGTTCACTCTTCTATGTAAAATATTTTCTCAACCCAAACAAGCCATTTTTGCATACATATTTCTCTAGAAGTGGGTTTTCTCGACATCACTAATTATAGTAAACATTTCTTCTCCGATACAGGGTTGGTTCATTGGACAAAACCCCCTCAACACTTAGTTAATATTAAAATCTAATGATCTATCTTTAACAGACCAATTATGTACTTTGTTCACACTCTTTACTTGATAGATACATAATTAACTTAGTTAAACAAGCACTACAGCAGGAAATGCATTATACTCTGTAATCTTCCATGCCATTATTATTTTTATTTCAAATTAGCTATTGCTCAGGTTATGTTATAATTTAAATAAACATAACTATAAATAAGGATACTTTATACCCTTATGCTTCTAGAAAAATATATTCATGAAAATAAGATAGGAATTCTCTCTAACTTTAAGTGCATATGGCACATGTACTTCAAGACAATAATGCTGAGTGGTCTCTCCATGTTCATCCTGTTAGATATTTTACCTCCAGTTGTGCATTTTAAACAACAACACTTCAGAAACATGCATGGTTTCAAATATGGTGTACTCATCTTAGTTAATGCTAACTTGATGCTGTCACCTGATGGTGTAACATGCATAGTGTGATCATTAATGATTTTCACTGGGTATGTGGACCAGAGTTAATTGTGATGTAGTTAGACCATAGAACATCTCAGTTTTACACCTTTTAATCAGCATAAACACCATGAACAGTGTATAAAATATTATCAGTGTCTGTTAGAACTTTTATCTTTTAGGAATAACTTATTGGAAGGTTTCTTTTCTTTGTTTCAAATCTTGAGTAAATATTTTGATAGCAATAGATGTTTGAAAAACTTCTGCTTAAAAGATGGTAAATTCTTCCTTTCCCATCAAATATGTTTAATTCTACTTTCAAAATAGGGAACCACTTGTAACTTTATGCCTGTGTAATATAGATAACACTTAGCGTCAAGGTGATAGAACTATTTAACTCACTACCAATGAATAAAATTTATATTTTTATTTAGTGCTGCCTTATCTTTACTGTTAATATCTGTCATAAAATGTAACACCTCCCCAAAAACACCAATGTCTTGTACACTCAGTGTGATGTGTATGTAACCTGCCAAATATATGTGATTTGTATACTCTATTCAATATATAACCTGCTAAGTGCTACTGCCTCATCCACGACACGTAACCCACTAAGTGGGTTAACTTAGTGTTAACTGCATTTCAGTTGTTTACAATACACTAATCAGGTCATGAATGTAACAAATAAGTCTTTTTAAGAATATAAATCAGCACGTAATACACGTAACCCACTAAGTGCTACTGTTTCATCAATGACACGTAACCCACTAAGTGCCAGTGTCTCATCCATAATATGTAACCTGCTAACTGCAAATGTCTTGTGTGTCCTCCAAGACACACAACAATAGTGGCTTTTGGTGACACAACTATTTTATTGTGAACATATGCACATCAAAGATGTACTAATACTTGAAAGTTTCAAACCTGCTAAAGATCATGAGTAAATTCTTAAACAGCACCCATTTTCACTTCAAACTGGGGAGAGCATGTCAAATAAGGTAGAGATGAAGAGAACATTCTTTGCAACATGAAACACTTTATTATTAAAATACACTATACAGTGCAGTTTTGACAGTTACTGTTTGTTTGAAGCAAACTGTACTTTGGCATTAAACAAAAAAATAAATGAAACTATATTCTCCAGGTCTATTTTTAACGTTGATTTAACGTACAAATATAAATGGCATTTTAACTTCTAGCTTTACAAAACTTGGGGACCATAAGTTGTTACTTCATCAAAAGTATAACATTTCATATTTTGCATCTTTTAGAAACAAAAATAATCACATCCTGTTCATCAATGACACGATACTTGTATTAACTTATCTGAATCAGGAGCAATGCCCAAAGTTTAGCCTCTGAATACATGAAAAACCTTCAAGAGTAATTTAACAGAGAAAATAATGCAAACTTAGAATTATCTCACACATAAGCAAATATCAAAAAATTAATAGTATAACACGAGTTACTGTTTACAACACATATTAGATCAAATATGAGAAAATTGTAAGGACTTAAAATGATAAAAACCTGCAAATGCCATAAAATAAGATGAATGTATAGAAAAATAAGATATCAAAACATTGTAACAAAAAGGCATTTGATACATTTAACAAATTGAGCATCTACGCTCTTTTAACATTCTATCGTGTGCAATTTGTCACTACATTCTAAATGAGAGAATACAAGCAACTGGATTATCATAACTCAAACCAACAAGTTTAAAAGATCAATAACCTTACATAAACAGTTACACTAACATGGTATATACTATTATAACCTACAAACACTGTTTAATTCTTATTCAGTGTTACATTAATTGTTAACTGCATTTCAGTTGTTTACAATACACTAACCAGGTCATGATTGTAACAAATAAGTCTTTTTAAGAATATTAATCAGCAACTTGTAGAAACAATTCTGTTAGTAGTTTTAACAGAAATAATCTTTCATCCTAGTACAAGTTGAAAGTGCAATATCACTTGTAGTTTACAGCATCGATTGTGGTTTATTACCACCAAGTCAATGGAAGCATGCATTTTAGTTACATAGCATATTAAATTATTAGTAATTCATTTTGATCTTGACAAGCCTGTGGTTAGCTAAAGAAGTTAATACATTTAATATCTTCACAAATTTGTGATAGATCTTCAGTGAATTTGATATTCTTTAAACGTTATACCAAATAAATTGGCATATCTAAAACTACCAAGGGTACAAATTCCTTACTTAATTGTCCTACACGATATAACAGGAACTAACAGAATGGTTTAATAAGTATTTAAACATAACATTACCACAAATTCAACTATCTAACAATGAAGTTCAATACTGAATAGCAAGAAAAATATCCATTATTAATATAAAAATATTGGACTCAAGGGAACCTTCTTTAAGATCACACTATATCAAAAAATTCTCACCTCTTTCTGTTTCCGTATAACACAAGAAAATTCAGTATAAACAATTCGAGGATTTAGTTCACAACCCATTAAAGTTGCTCCTTCATAATCCTTGATGAAGCCTATGTATGCTGGTTTAGGAAGTTTAATATCCTTAGAAAATCCCTTAAAAGAAGATGAAAAAAACTCCTTAACTGTTCAAGACAAAAGTGCTGACAGTGTTACTTTTGCACTTAAAAAAATAGAGAAATGCAATAAGTATTTTGATTATTTAAAACATGCTGACCTTTACAACACCCACAACATAAAACTAATTTCAAGTTGCACTGCTAGTAATGAAAAGTTCTACAATATGATTTATTAATGTTTACTTGCAAATATTTCAAGTTTTCTTGTTAATTGTTTAACATGGAAAAATAGACTATAATTCAGGGGTTAAAACAGGAAATGAAACTTCTGGCTATTTCTGGATCTTTAATCCATAAAAGATGGGGATTAAGAGAATGCCTAAACATCAGAAGGCAGAGGGACCTGCATGATTTTTGGTGCATTCCAGACAATTTTGGGAACTAAATATTCATGTTACTTACCACTAGGATGATCAGTAAACACCAGACTTTTACCACTTTAAATAATTCACGTTCTAATGGCCAAAATTAGAGACCAATTAACATATATACTATTCATTTCATAAAATATTTATACAGATACTATATACAAGTGTTTATAATTGCAATGTTTAAACCATTTAAGTACAAACTGATCATTTCATGACATATTAGGCATTACTTTTATGAATTACTTTCCGATGCTGTAAATTAGTAATCTATTATATATACACAATGATTCTTTTAAAAGTTATATATAATACTTCTTAAACGTCTTAGAATATATAAGCTAAAATGAGGGTAAAATAACAAATATGTTGAATGGCTTATTGTGTGTTACACTATGCTAATCCTATCTACCAATGGAAATTGTACTTTACGGAGTTTGTGCATTTCAAAGATGTTCTTATATTTTGGGTTTTAAAAGATGCTTTACAACTGGTCTGCTGTTGGTCAGTTAAAAATAAATTCACATATCAATCACAGATTAAATATCAAATCTGACAAGACAATCATGGATCAAGCCAACTAGTATTTTGTTTCTGGTCCAAGTAATCCTGCAAAACTACACAAAGCACTATCTGCACATAGCCATCCTCAATTTTGTAGGGTAAAAGACAGCTGGTCAACATCATGCATCAACAATTCTTATGTAACCAAACAGGGAAACCTGATCATCTCTTATAGCACACTCTCGACCTTTAAGCATACCAATTTCTAGAATACAACTGGCCTTATATATGCAAAAACGGCTCGTTTGGGTTGAGAAAATATTTTACATGGAAGAGTGAACAACGTTTCGACCTTCTTCGATCATCGTCAGGTTCACAAAGAAAGAGGTAACTGACCGGAAGCTGACCACATGTTTGGAAGGGGTTGTGTAACTGAGTGTCGGAATGTAGAGGGCGGTGTTAGATGTTTGAATATTTAATTTTATTTATTTTATTATATTAATATAGGTATAAAGGCGTTCCTTTATATTGGTTTATTTTGTGTTTAAGTTGTTGTATAAGTAAGGCTTCTTTAATTTTGTGTTTGTTTATGTTTGTTTCTTTACTTAGTATTTGAGTGTTTTCTATGGTTATGTTGTGTTTATTTGACTTGCAGTGCTCGAAAATGTTTGAAGGTGACTTTTTATGTTCTTTGAATCTGGTTTCCATTTTTCTACTTGTTTCTCCAATATAGAAGTCGTGGCAGTTATCACATTGTATTTTATAAATAATGTTGGTGTGGTGTTTGTCAGTGTAGTTTTTACATAGTATAGACCTCAGTTTTGTGCCTGGTTTTTGAATAAATTTGGTATTAACTGGAATGTCATATTTCGTTACTAGTTTTTGCCAAATGTTGGTTATTTGTCTGCTGATGTCAGGAATATGTGGTATGCAGCAGTATATGGTTTCATGATTTTTTGATTCGTGAGATATATTTACTTTTGTTGGTTGATTTTGCTTTCTGTCTAGGTGTGTGCGTATAATGTTTTCTACGGTTTGTGGAGGAAACTTATTGATGTTGATGAAGTATTGTTTTATTTTCTCTAATTCATCGTTAATTTTATCTGGTGAGCATTGTTTTATGGCTGTGTTTATTTGGTTTCTTAGTATGTTGAGTTTTTGTTTTGTTTCATGTGCTGAGTCCCAAGGAATGTATAGTCCAGTATGGGTGATTTTTTGGTAGATTTCTGTTTTGAATTGTGTCGGTTCTTGTAATTTTGAGGTTAAGAAATGATATTTGATTGCTTTCTTCCTGTTCACATGTGAAGTTAATGTTGGGATGTATAGAGTTAATGTGATTGAAAAAAATTAAGTGTGTGTTCTGTAGATTTGAATCCCGCAACCGTGTCATCTACATATCTGTACCAGTATAGTGGTGGATGTAATGCTGTGTTAATTGCTTGTGTTTCAACTTGTGTCATAAAAATATTGGCTAAAACTGGTGATACTGGGTTCCCCATGCTTAGGCCATTTTTTTTGTATATAGTTGTGGTTGTTGAACATGAAGTTTGTCTTTATCGGGGTGAATTCTAGAAGGGTTGCTAATTGGTTGCTGGGAATGTCTACAGTTGGGTTAGGGTCTCGGATATAGAGTTCTAAGGCTATCTTGCAGGCTTCAGTGGTTGGAACTTTTTGAAAAGAAGGATATAACATCGAAACTGGCCATTAAGGCTTTATGATTAAGTTGACTTAGATTAGACTTGAAATTAAAAGAGTCTTTGATGAATGAGCTGGCTGATGTTACATATTTGGAGAATGCCCATGCTATGTATTTACCAAGATTGTAATTAAACGATTCATATGTGGACATTATTGGTTGTAATTGGTAGAAAACATTATACGCACACACCTAGACAGAAAGCAAAATCAACCAACTAAAGTAAATATATCTCACGAATCAAAAAATCACGAAACCATATACTGTTGTATACCACATATTCCTGACATCAGCAGACAAATAACCAACATTTGGCAAAAACTAGTAACGAAATATGACATTCCAGTTAATACCAAATTTATTCAAAAACCAGGCACAAAACTGAGGTCTATACTATGTAAAAACTACACTGACAAACACCACACCAACATTATTTATAAGATACAATGTGATAGCTGCCACGACTTCTATATTGGAGAAACAAGTAGAAAAATGGAAACCAGATTCAGAGAACATAAAAAGTCACCTTCACACGTTTTCGAACACTGTAAGTCAAATAAACACAACATAACCATAGAAAACAGTCAAATACTAAATAAAGAAACAAACATAAACAAACACAAAATTAAAGAAGCCTTACTTATACAACAACTTAAACCCAAAATAAACCAATATAAAGGAACGCCTTTATACCTATATTAATATAATAAAATAAATAAAATTAAATATTCAAACATCTAACACCGCCCTCTACATTCCGACACTCAGTTACACAACCCCTTCCAAACATGTGGTCAGCTTCCGGTCAGTTACCTCTTTCTTTGTGAACCTGACGATGATCGAAGAAGGTCGAAATGTTGTTCGCTCTTCCATGTAAAATATTTTCTCAACCCAAACGAGCCATTTTTGCATATATATTTCTCTACAAGTGGGTTTTCTTGACATCACTGACAACTGGCCTTGTTCTGCACATTTCTTAGATATTAATCAAGAAGGTAACAAGAATGAGAACTTAAACTGGCTAGCTAACATAGTAGTTTAAAATAAGGACTTTTTAATAATGTACTTTTGCTATCTTTTCACCTATTTTAAATGCCAGGAACTCGTGATTTAATATCATATTGTAAATTACACTCAGTAAATAATGCATTCCATACACCAGGTAAATATGTAACAATTTGAGAATAGCTGATAATTAGAGTTCTGAAGTTAGCTAGAAATTAAAGAACAGTTTTTGCAAGGACATAGAAAAATGACTATGACCCAATAAAAAAAGATAACAGAAAATTAGATGGGGGAAAATTTTTTTTAAATGTTTAAGTGTATGTTATTAGAAAAAAAAACAATATAGGCTGCTTGTAGGAAAGAAATTATCATTACATGTTATAGCATCCAATTTCTCAGATATGTGAAATAAAAAATAAAAATTCTTTCTTATTGATGGTAAAACAACTGATGAGTGATTTATGCATACCCCCTATTGGCAAAAAAAATAAAGATGTCATATCAAAAAAGAAACAAACATTTGCAATGCTATAAATCATGAAACCTTTAAAGCTAAGACAACAAACTTTCATTTGCTTATAAAACCTACATTAATGTAAAAGCTACTTGCTCAAATTAAATATTAAATACACACACAAACACATTAGCTTTAAACCATTAGATGTTCTGTTGTTAATAAATATGGTTTGTGTATTTTGTCATGTTTCTTTTTGTTTGCACAGAAACAAATTTCTACTTTTGAAATGGTGATGTTGACCTTAGGCCTTTTAACACCAAATTTAGCAAGTTTTTCACCAGCTTTAAGGAAAGTGACTTACAAATTTTGATGTCTACATATGGACATAAGGGCAATAACACTATTATTCTCCTTTTCCATCTCCACAAACCTTTCTTGTTGGAAGATAAAATGAGAAATACCAATAAAAATCATTATCATGTATTAATTCAGACCTAACATGTTCACCATAAAATGAAAGTGCTGACAACTTTAGTTATGCAGTAGCAATCATCTTTACACACTAGACCTTTATAACAGGAATTTGCAATGATTGAAAGACTTCATGGCCATCTTGTATATGAAATAAGTTTGTAAAAGATTCATCTCTAAGTCATGCACAGTGAAAGCAAACTTCATAAATTGAATAATTCCAAAAAAACGAAAACTACGCATACATCAAGTTTAACTTAGAATGTCTTATTTTAATCTATAAAAATAATCTGAATTTATTTAATGTTTCTATTTTCTTGTAAAATAAGTACACTATATTCAAAACTCAGTAACACCTAATAACCTTGGTCTCTGACAAATGAGAGAACCAACATGAAAGTTTTATACTCAAGAACACAAGTTTTTATCCAATATATTCAACCAAAAACATACCTGCTTCCTGAAGTAGCCAATAGCAAATTCATCTGCAAATGTCAAGAAGTGTATGATATTGTGACGTATGTGATAGTCCTTTAGATGATTCATGAGATGTGTTCCATACCCCTGGTTTAAAAAAAAAAATAAAAAAAATAAAAAATATTAACTACATAAATGCTTAAGGGTAATTTGTCGCTATCTGCATTTTGCAAAATATTATCTGAGAACACAATCCTTTTTGCATTTAGCTATAATTTGTAACATGGGATTAATATAATTAAACTGCATTTCTCACACTAATAAATTAGACAACTTTTTTTTAGTTTCAAAATGTATCACAGTAACTTCAATTTCAGTAACCTTCTGCTATAATATATCTGGCATACTGATTAACCAAATTTAGACTCCTATCTAATACTGGGTTGAACTAACTTTCACCTCGATTTGACATGACACAAAATCCATAAAATGCCAGAAGATGTCTTATTCTATTTTAGCCAAATTCAAGTTGCAATATCCAAGTTCATTGCAATAATATTCAGTGAAATTGAGAATACTCAGTGTGATCTGAAACTACTGTTGAGTTTTCTAAACCAATATTAAATTGGTTAAACTGGAAGAGCCCCTGAGGGTGGAAATGCAACATTGTTGGTTGAACACACCTGATAACAACATTCACATACAACCCTGAATGTATTTTTCCCTTTTAAAAAAAAACAAGATGATTCAACCATTGTTATAAGGAAGTTTGTCACACCATTACATCACCTCTGGTATACATACTGCTGAAATATCACAAAATGTGTTCTTTAATATCTTTGTTCTTGTTTTATAACTACTTAAAAAGTTAAAATATGATTCATCATACCATTACACAGACTTTCATTTATTGTCTAGTCTACATATTGTGTTCTTTCTTGTTTGCAACTCAAATAGTTTTCAGCCTCTTTGTAAGTTGCCATACTTTTTTTAAAGCTAATCTTCATTATCCTAAAAAGATGTTTGTTTTTAAATTTTAGTTACTTTTATAACAATAAATAAAGAATAAAAATAAAAACATAAAATAAGTTACTTACTCAATCTTTTTTTTATTTCTCACTGTTGAATGTCAAGAACATTTAAGCCAACATATTACATACTAATGGCAATCATGCAATAAATTATTTTTAATTAAATAACAACCAAAGAACATAGACTAGTAACATGCAAAAAAAACAGACAATTTCCCTTACCTTTCAAAATTTTTCTGGCTTTATAACTATGCAATAAAATCCATTACAAATTCATCCAAATTAGCTGTTGTGGTTCCCATTGGAACCAAAGTTATATTATAAATGAAATTGATACTTTTCTATTCAGAAAAACTGATACTTCTCTATTCAGAATACAAAGTAATCAATATAACGTTTGATAAATGAAAACCTTGAATTTTTGTCTTTCTGTTGGCTGTAGGTAATGTGTAGTTAAATGAAAAAGAGAGCTATTAACAAAGCCTGAGAGAGAGGATGTGGCAAGACATATGATTTTATATTCATGGCTCTCCAAGCAAAATTGAAAGCTAAAAATTACAGTTTGTCTGAGCAATAATGATTCTATTGAGAGAAATTTACCTTAAATTTTGTACATTTTGAAGAGGAGGTAGATAAAATAGAGAAGAGACAATGCCTAGAGGAAATGTATTACAGTGTGACAATAGAAGTTCAGGATTTTTTAAAATATGGCCTTATACAATTAAGAACTTAAAACTTGTACACAATTAAAATGCAGATTATTAGGTAAATAAACGTTTATGCCATATTAGTTGGCATTATATAAATAAAAAGTAGGTTAATAAAATCTTGAATGTAAGCAAGTAAAATTTGGTGTCGTGCAGTAAAGGATGAAAAGATGAAAGGAATCAGTAAAAGGTCGTCACCTTTTGTATTTTACAAGATGACCATGTTTTGTTTTGTTTTTCATTTGGTCAGTCACCATCAGTTAGCAGTCACAGTTATCTAGTGACAGATGTAACATTTTTCTTCAATTACAACAAACTGTAAACTTTCTTGACAAATGTTTATGAACAGTTGGGAAACAGAAAGGTATCTAATAACAATGATTCTGCTGAACAGGCAACATCTACTATCACATTCTCTTTGAGAAACATCCTTGTTCTTATTTCCTGTCTTGAAAACTAATCATGATATGACTTCGTCTGTGAATTTCTAGAGCTCAAAAATTGCTTGACATATCACATCCCCAATTTATTGTTGCATATGCAAATAAAATTTTATCAATGCATGTGTGTTTCTATGCTGGGGTCCATATAAAGTTGTCAGCCACTGCAGAAAGAAATATATGTTTACTACAAACTCAGTATTATATAACCAAATGTGTACAGTTCAGAAAACAGTAAATGCTTGGGATTCTGCAACTTTAAACTTAGTATCTATCATAAAAAAAATTTTGTTTTGCTTATCTATGACAGACGTATACACACAAACTTCCTTACTTTAACTTGTTCATTTGATGTTACAGCACAGAATACAATTTCAGAAAATCCTTGAGTGGGGAACATACGAAAACATATTCCACCAATCACTCGGCCATCTTTGATTAATGCTAGAGTCTTGTGTTTCCTGTGAAAGAAAGTTACAAAGAACATACCATATGATTATTTACAGGTGATTTAAGGACTGGACATGAGGTATTAATTCATATATATAAATAAATAAACACTCACACGCACTATTCATATGAGATACAATCAAACCAACAACAATAATAATTAATAAAGACAAAACAAACTGAAAATACATATCTAATTATTTTATTATTTTTGCTTGGTGAATAATAACAAGTAGCTCAACATTCCATTAGCCAAAATTTTCAACATGAATTCTTTTCAATGTTTTTAAATTTTGACTCATGTTCTCAGTGTAATTTTATCCCAGCGTTTGTGTGCACACGCAGACACACATATGCATGAAATATAAAAAAAAGGAAGTAAAAGAAACTATTGTTTTCATTAAAGCAAATTTTAAACTACAAAATGAAACATTTAAATACTCAATAAAAGTCAATTACACCCATTACAAATTCTCACTGTTATGAACTTTGGCTAAACTGACAAGGTATCAGAGAGAAGAAAAAAGTATTTCAGTTTGTACCTGCAAATTACACATTTTGGCTTTGGAACACAAATAACAATATATTTTGTGTCAGAGAAGAAAAAAAAGCAATAGCAATATAATAAAAAATCCATTATTCTTAACTGACTTAATGTAAAAAAATATTTTCAAATTACTCAAATTTTAAGAGAAATGTATCAGGAATAATGTCCTACGTTATCTCTGAAAAATTAATTAGAAAGCAACAACATTTTGTTTTAATGAAAATCTCTTCAGTTTAAACATTATCAAAGTCAAGAATACTTACGGGTCAAATACCAATCTGGTTATGTACTCTTTTGGCATACGTGGAAGCTGGTGTGAGAACACATTTTGCAGACCTACTAACCAGATTAAGGACTCCTTACTAACTTTTCTTGTTAACGAGTTACCTACCACATGGAACTCAATCACTCCTCGACTTTCTTCAGCACGAGCAGTTTCATCTCGCGCTGCATGCTAAATGACAAAAACCTTTAATTAGATATCATTTGATAAAGATTAAAGAAAAGGCCAATAAGATATATAATAAAGATACAAAACAGTATATCTATTTAGCTTAGACAATCTGCAAAAAGTCCTGTGAAGTACCTATAACAAAACTGAAAGGGGCTACTCAACTAACAATGTAAGTGTTCATGTATGTACGTATACACACAAAATTAAATTTATGCAGTATGTTGTAAATATATGATGGAAATTATTTCTGTTGCAAAAGATGCCAAAAGGTATAACTGCAGAAAGATAACTACAATGCTAGCATACAAGCCTGTTGTGGGACATCCTGTCTCTCCAACTGTCTTTTACACAAGTCTGAAAAACAGTTGAACAAAGGGTAAAGCCACAATGTCTAGATATGGACTGCCATTTCTTATCTATGGCCAAATGTGGATATGTTGCAGCCTGAATAAATTAACTTTATATGACCTTCTTATAAAGAGTATGATAAAACTGTCCAACCAACACCCAAAACTATGATCCTGAAATTCTTAAAATTATGTAAGCATAATGCAAAAAAAATGGAAAGTAGTATTTAACTGGATGATTATATTCCATTTCATTATATTTTGAAAGGCCACATTATACTTGAAATTTATTTTCAAGTTTCTTGTAAATTTCACTACTCTATCACCTTTAAATTTCATTGCATTAATATTGACAATTAACCCTAATGTGTGCACTCCACCAACCTCATTTCTGTGAAACTATAAAAAGCAATGTTGACTATAGTTCTGAACTTATTAATGCTATTTTCACACAAAAAAAATTGTCAAACACAGCTCAGAAATTTCTAGGTTTTAGATTTTAGTTCCATTTCTATTTTTATTTCAAGTTTATGTTACATTGCAGCCATACCTTTTATTTATTGTGCCAAAAATTCCATGATGTTATCAGAGTGAATTCTGTGCATTTGCCATAAACTACCATACCTGTTGGGTGTCAATCTTGTTCAGTCCAATAAACATGCATTTGAACATTACTGTATATATGACAGTAAGAAAGCTTTATAGTATTTTAATATCAATTCTTTCAAATTTAAAACAAGTTTATTTCAACACGTCCTTGTATGTTGTTTTACTACACACACAAAATTTTAACTGCCACTACTAATGAATGTACATAATAGGTTTTGACCCTAGTTACATGATATATCCTGTTACAAAAAATTACCAAATAATTCAGACACAATAAATTACAAAGGAAATCACTTTACGGCACTTAGAAGATTAGTTCTGGTCATATTCCTCACATTATAGGCAAGATTTATATCAGAATTTGAAACTTAAGCTCTTCAGCCTATTGACACAAAGGACATATAAACACAAAATTCCTTATTTTAACTTGTTCATTTGATGTTACAGCAGCTAGGCTATCCATGCCAAACGTCCGATAAAAAAGGTAAAATTCACAAAAGGAAATTATGGTAAAACAAAACAAAGTTAAAAAAATAAATAAATAGCATAAACCCAATGTTTACATCTAGTCTACAACATCAAGAAAAAAAACTATAGTAATTCAAGTTGTAAGGGACTTTTAATAGTGTGACTATAATAATCATAACTCGCCAGAAAGACTAACATGCAAGTGCAAAAACCACCATCAATCACCTGAAGTTAGCCTTTCCAGTCCTGGTTTTGAGTTACTTAATGTTATGGTCAGTTTCTAATTTCAAATTGAACTAGATGAACTGTGATTTTTAAAAGAGAGCCACATTAAAAAGGTGTAAAGTATAAATTAAAAAATTAAATGAATTAAAAAGATTGATGGCCTTTAAAAACTAAAAGCCTTACCAAGGTGGACAGTGTCACCATCACCAATAACAGTGTCTAACGTTATGGACAAACCCTGGGACAGAACATACTTAAAATGGTGCCATCGTTGTGAATCATAACAATGACAAGAAAGTAAAATATGGCTTATTGTAATCTGAGCGTTAAACAAAGTACACACTGGTGCATCAGTTCCAAATAAAAGAAAACGATGAGTTAAAAAACTGTGACCAATGCGTAGTCTAGTTAGAACAACTTGCTCTTTCTGATCCTTACATAAAATAGATGGCCAAAGTCCAATATAGGGTTTTATTTGGAAAAGCTTATTTTCGCGTTGCTCACTCCAAGTCGACTGCCAACTGGCATGGAGTCGAGCCTTGAATACAGGACCATAGCCCAAGTATGGGGCAGGCACAGCAGTGATAGTGCTAGAGCAGATAGACCTAGCTACAGTGTCAGCAAGCTTGTTCCCGTGAATACCAACGTGGTCCAATATCCAGAAAAACTGGATAGACGTAGATGTTAAAGAGAAATAGGCCACTCGATTTTGAATATCGGCGAGAACAGGGTGTGAACCAACGTGAAGCGATTCCAGGACCAGTAGAGAACTAAGCCAGTCAGTATAAATCGTACAGTTCGAGTACTGCTTAGCTTCTATGTGGATCCAGGGCAAGAGAAATGGCATTCAGTTCAGCAGTGAACACAGAAGCAGTAGAGGGGATTCTGTGTGCAACCACTAAACCACAACAAACCATGGCAGAGCTCACACAGTCACCTGATTTCAAACCATCTGTATAAACAGGAATGGAAGGATGGTTCGAAAGATGTTCAGCAAATAGCAGACAGTATTTCCAATCAGTAATGTCTACTTATATCATATTAGTTAAAGATAGGTCACAATTAAGGACTGTAAGAAGCCATGGTGGGATGGGCTGACCAGTGAATACAGCAATGTTATCGAGGAACAGACCCAATTCATCTAATTGCGCCTGGATACGAAGGCCAAAAGGAGCAATGACAGACTGTCTGGTCTGAAAGAGCACGGGCCCATTGAGGAATGAAAATACAACCCCAGGAGGGATGCTTTGGTAAGGAATGAAGTTTCAAAGAATATAGTAAAGACAGTTGCAAACGGCAAAGGTGCAAAGAAGGTTCATGAGATTCTATGTATAAGTTCTGAACTGGGGAGGTGTGGAAACCTGTCGTTAATGATGAATGGGGTCCAGCATCTTTAAGGCCGATGGTGTGGCAGAGCCATAGACCAGTGATCCATAGTCGAGTTTGGATCAAATAAGAGCACTATATATCTTTAGCATAGAACATTGATCTGCTCCCCAAGTGGTGGAAGAAAAGACACAGAGGATGTTCAGTGCTCTTGTACATTTGACCTGTAGCTGCTTGATGTGTGGTATAAAGGTTAGCTTACGGTCAAAGATAAGCCCCAAGAACTTAGTCCCAGAGACCACAGGCAGCACAACTTCACTGATATGGAATTCAGGATCAGGGTGAATACCCCGTTGGCAGCAAAAGTGCATGCCAATGGTTTTAGAGAAAAGAACAGGAAAGTGTCGAACCAACACAAACTCAGAATCTCCTGTCCATTAAAAAAGGTTTAATAAAAAATGGCCAAATGGCCACACACACACACATATATATATATATGGAGGTTTCACAATATACCATATCTCCATGTTGTATCATAAAGCCTTCTCAATGTCAAAAAATATTGATATAAGATGTTATCATTTGAGAAATGCTTCTCTGATTGACGTTTCTAGTTGAATCAGATGGTCCAATGTAGAGTGCTGTTGTTGGAAGCCACACTGGGTGGGAGAGAAGAGGTTATTTGATTCGAGGAACCAAACAAGATGAGTGTCAACCATCCTCTCTAAGGTCTTACAGAGACAGCTCGTTAAAGCAATTGGATGGTAGTTTGAAGGAATATTGGGATCCTTCCCAGTCTTGGAGAAAGGCAGGACAACAGCCTGGCACCAGGCATCAGGAAAAACATTCTTCTGCCAGATCTGGTTAAAAACAACCAGAAAAATATCAAGAGATGCAGGAGATAGATGGTGCAGCATCTCATAGTCTATATCATAAGGTCCAACCGATATACTGCCAGAAAGATGAGGGGCCAGTTTGAGTTCTACCAGTGTAAAGGGAGGATTATAGTCACAGAGACAATCAGCTCGAAAGGAAAGAAGTGGTTGCTCTGCTTGAGTCTTGATGGCTAAGAAGGTGGAAGAAGAAGCAGAAGTGCTAAATATCTGACAAAAGCTTTACCTAGAGTATTGGTGATGCTCTGGGTATCAATTACTTCCTGGCCATCAGAGAGCAAGACCGAGAAAAGGACAGAGCAATATTGCCCAATGGCCCTTTGAATCTTGTCCCAAATGACTTTGGAACTGGTAGTAGAGAATATGCTGGTTGTGTACTTAATCCAAAATTCCTTCTGGCTTTGACGTCTTACCCATAGAGCATGTGCATGGGCCCGCTTGAAAGCTATGCGGTTCGAGAGCGTGGAATATCTACAAAAAGTATCCCAGGCTCATTTTTGAGCCTTCCATGCTATGTGGCAGGCAGGATTCCACCATGGATGAGGATATAGTGGAAAACGTGTTGAGGTCTTAGGAATACATTAAGCAGCTGCTTATATAATACAATCAGTTACTGCTCCCACACAGTTGTTTATTGATGGCTTACAGACAGTGGCAGGATCAAGTTTTGTGAGAGCAGTGAAAGAAGGCCAGTTTGCCTAATCCAGCTTCCACTGGGGCATGCGGATCGAGTGGCATCGGCCACAGTCAGTCTCTCTCAAGATTATAGGAAAATGATCATTGCCTCATGGATTATTGTCAACCCTCCATGAAAAATGGAAAAATAACAGATGGGAGCAAACTGAGAGATCAATAGCAGCAAAGGACTGACTAAGCACATGGAAATAAGTTGAAAAATCAGTATTGAAATTAGAAAGGTTGTGACCAGAAAGAATACGCTCCACAGAGCGACACTTCCTATCAATATCAGAACTTCCCCAGAGATGTCCATTAAAGTCCCCCAGGATGAAAAAGGGAGATGACAACTGTTCAATGAGAGCATCAAGGTCTGATTGATCATATGTCTCTCCAAGTGACAGGTAGAGAGAATAAACAGTGATGATATGACCCTAGGAAACACGGATGGCTATGGCCTCCAAGGCTGTGTCGAGTGGCAAAGATAGGGTGGGCACATGCTGATCAACCAACAGTGCCACCCCTCCATACACTCATCCATCACACAGCCTGTCATTTCTGTATAAAGAAAACCACTGAAAGGTGACTGTATCAGTAGGCTTCAGAAATGTTTCCTGTAAGGAAAGACAAACAGGATGGTAGAAAGCAATCGGTGTTTTGATATCATCTAGATTAAAGCGTAAACCTCGAAAGTTCCACTGTATCAGGGTGGCTATTTTTTTTTACATGTAGGCAAATTGGGTGGAAATCCCTTCTGTTTACGACCACGTATATTTTTTCCTTACTTTCTTTAATCAAGGGAAGTCTATTGACCTCCATGGTTCCTGCCCTGGGTCTATTGAGCAGGTCTTTGCTGTTGGAATGGGATTCCAGAGACTGAGGACGTGAACAAATGATTGTTTTGCATCTTGGGGTGAGAGAGAAAGATGGATCTGAAAAAATTCCTGAACCTAGAAGCAAAGGATGTGGATCTTGGGGTTTGGTGGAATGTATATAAGGGACAGAGATGGGTGTTGAAGTTGATTCATTAACTTTTTTAACCATGGAGCTCAAAAGACTTTTCATTCGGATTGAGAACGATTCTTTTGGAGGCACAGAGAGATCCATCTGCACTACCATTATAGTAGTGAAACGAAATGCAGCAGCATTCATGAAGTGGTAGACAGCAACTTTTAAGCCTCACGATAAGTAATGTCATGAATCGTTTTCAAATGCTGCACCTCTTTTTCTTCCAACCATTTAGTGCAAGAACAAAAGTAGGATGGGTGAGAGCCATTGCAATTGATGCAATGAGGGTCCATTTCCCAATCACAGGCATCATGGTCCTTGCCACTGCAACGAGCACACGTCAAGGAACCACGAAATGATGTCTTCAAGTGACCAAATCGCTCAAACTGGAAATACCTGAGAGGGTTTGGAATGTATTGCCATACCTTGCAATTAAGATAACCTACCTTGATGGTGGCAGGTGACGTAAATGTCAGAATGAGGACACTGGTCAGCTTCATAATTTCATCTTTGCAAGTAGAGATATGCCTTACTACAGAAACACCTTGGGTGGAGAAACCAGCAAGAATCTCCAACTCTGGGATGTTCTTCAATTCCCTCTCAACTATAACTCCTCGTGAGAAATTCAAAGTAGCATGAGGTGTAACCTCAATAGGTATATCCCCAATTGCCTTTGAATTCAACAGGAGTTCACTGTGTTGAGATGTGGATGTTTCTACCAATATGTCACCAGATTGAAGCTTTTTTACTGACATTGGAGAGCCAGCATGTCCCTCTAGTCCCTTATGAATGAAAAAGGGAGACATATGCCCTAAAGGTTTGTCTGAAAGTGAGTGCAATATGAGAAAATGAAGTACAACAGGTGGTACTGATGGTGAGGATTGCTGCTCAAAATTTTCAAGATGTGGTCGTTTACCTATAGACTGTTTTTACACTATTTTATTAAGATTTTTAATTGGAGTATCCATAATAAAGAAAGGGAAATTTTGGTGCCCACTGACCCCACCCACCATAAAGCCCTATGAGGGGACACACTACAATGTCCAACAAGGACACTGTAGCAATGCCAGGGTTTCATGAGTACTATACCCGAACACCAGCAACAGATATAATGTCCATAACACCTGTTGAGAATATCCAACACTGGATCTTAGCCCGAATAGACCAGATGATTGACCCAAGCGGGGCAACCCTAAAACCCACCCATCTACAGGAATTCAAAGCCAAAGTGGTGTGTTAGGGTTGGACCCCTCAACCACCAGGATCCTCTCCTCCCCTTCACAGGTTGCCACACATGACAAACACATGGGTGGATGTTTAGATCCCAGAGGAGGTAAACTGAAAGAACAGAACCTTCCCTGGAAGGTCCCCTCACCATGTACAGGAATCCACACCGAGAGGAAGAAGGAAAAATAAAAAGTTTTACTTGATATTAATAGTACATATAAATCACATGGTTATCATTCCAGATATTAGTTCATTTTAAAAAATGAACTAAATATAAAATTATGCTAAATTATTGAACTTAAAACTGCTAGTTTGAATGCAAAATAATACAAAAATCACAAACTCATTTCAGTCGAAAGTGCTGAGCCTAATTTGCATAAAGACCATGCACTCACCATTCAACAGATCTTAATCTTAAACATTCATGGATTAACTTCTTTCATAAAATATATATATAATATTATGATTAAAATAAATAGATACATGATATAGCATGATTTAAGATGCTATAGAGAAATAATAAAAGTCACATACATTTCATGCAGTTTTTTTCCATTAGTAAATTTTCTACGCTTATAAAAAGTGCTATTGCATGCTAATAAATAAAACCTTTACATGAAACAGCACCACCCACATTAAGGATGTAAAATCCAGAAAACAATATTCCATCAAATGCTTTTTTTTAACATTCTATGATTTGTCAAAGATATGGCAATTGGAGTAACATGACTGAGACTGATACCTTCAAATTGTGATTGGCTAAAAGTTTCATAATTCAAATTTCATTAAAGAATACAATTTAGTACAAATAGTTGAATGTTTTGCTACTATCTAAAAACAAACTCTGAAATCCAATAAAAGATAAGACAGACTGACCCTGGTAGGTAAGGGGTTAAATGTTTGTATCAGGAATTCAATGTTCACATATAAATAAAACTAAGAAAAGCTGTTATTCTATGGGCACCAAAATCATATGGCTGGAACGTGCCTTAGGTAAGGGAAAATGTGCTCTTGTTACTAGTTTTAAACTGTATTAACCAGGTACAGTTTTAAGCTACATTTTATGTTAAGTTCATTAAGGTATTTGATGACAAACTTGTCTGATTACACTTTGAATATAAGACTTAAAAAATTGTGACATGCACAAAAGATCCAAAAACGATGGTTTAATCATGGTGAATTCATTAACTTTTAACCTCTCAACACAGGCTCGGTTGATTTGACTTAGTTACTTATTTAAAATCTTTAGTGATTTAATACTACTAACTTTTAATACAGAATATATATCTTCACACAATTTGACTATATTTCAGTTAACATTACAAATCTTTTACATACAAAAATAATTTTAGGGAAGTATTTTTAAAAATTAAAAAAAAAGAAGTTCATCCATTAATATACTGAGTGCTTGTTTTGTCTGTGTACAAAACGATTTTCATGTTAAGATTAAAAATATTTTTTTCCTCTCAAAAGTCTCAAATTTCCTTTGTGTAATCCCTGAAAACTCCTAAATATATTTCAAACATTTGTTTTCAATAAAACCTTATATTTTTTTCTGTTATTTTCTGTATCCTATCTTTATATACGGTTGATCAATATGACAGATCTTGTAATCAAAAGTGTAAGTCATTTAAAGCCCTAACAGTATATATCTATTTATAATTAAATTTTCTTTTATTGCCCTTTATAGCTTGGCTAACTACTATTTGTGCCATTACACACTCAAAATTGTTCAGGGAACATGGAGCTTACATTACACTATCCAATTGTGTTACCCATAACCTACTTGTGTGAATGCCTCATGAAATGTTTATGTTACATAATATAATCTTAACTAACCTAAAGAGATCGCTATTTTTACCTTTTGGTTATTTTTACAATAAAAAAATAAAAGATAAACATGAAAATTAAGAAATAAAGTGTTTACCCAAATTTTCTATTTTCTTGCTGTCGATTGCTGACGACACTTAACCCTATTTTATTTCTTTTTTTTCTATATTAATGACAATAATGTACTCAATTTTTATTTAATAAAACAATTCACAAAAGGACAAACTAATAACATGCAATACGTAGACAGTTTCCCCTAACTCTCAATTTCTTCTGGCCTTTTAACTATGTGACAAAAGCCATTACAGATTCATTCAATCTAGTTATTATCTTTCCTGTAGCAATAAACCTTGTACTAAAAGATAAACTACCAATTGTCTGCTCAGAACACAATAAAATATAATGTCATTTGATAAGTGAAAATTCTGGCTTTTTATCTGTTATAAAAAATATATAATTAAATGTGACAAAGAACTACTGACAAATTGTGATAAGGAGAATGCGACAGGTGGGTGTGGCAAGAGGAGTTTGATTTTCTGTTTGATAGCTCTGCAACAAAATAAAATTGAAGGTCAAAAAAGTATGGTTTGTCTGAGCAATGACAATTTTATAGTGGGTAATTCACATTTAATTTTGTACTTACTGGAGAGGTAGTGGATAAAAATCAAAAGAGAACATGCATACAGTAAGTGTGTCGTGTGTGTCATACTAGAGAAAATTCAAGATTTTTTAAAATCTTAAAACTCATATACTATAAAAATATAGATTATTAGCTAAGATTTTATGTTATATTAATTGGAATAACACAAATAAAAAATAAGTGAATAAAATTTTGAACATAAGTCACTAAAACCTTTTGTCACACACAGCAAAGGATGCCTGTGGCAATAAAGTTAACATGCACATTTCAACCAAGCTAAAAACAATTGTTCATTTATGAGGTTAACATACTTCGGGGCCCAACATTTCTTTTGGATCAGTTATAGTTTTTAATATCTCGGCAACTGTTTCTTCTGGAATATCCCCTGTTTGATAAAGAAAAATATGATATTAAGTTTCACCTTTTTTTTAAATTACAAAAATATACAACAAAATTATTTTACATTTATAGCCTGCTTACATAAAAAGTTGATTTTTTCTTCTTTTAAATATGAAACAAATTATAACACGATATGCATAATGGAAAACTGCAAAATATTTTATAGTCTTACAAATATATAAACAAAGCTGTATTTCAGCTTCAAGACTATTACGGTAACAAAAGCAAGTGATGAAAATGATGTTCATCAGTAATCCAATAAACTTGATTGATACTGAATAGCATTTAAGTTTTTAGTTGGAAAAAGTTAGTCAGAGATAATATTTATCTTAGTAAGTTAATCTGTTTATATATCAAGTCAACCCATAAGTAATGTTCGAAAATTTAATACAGAAAGTGCATTATCATTTCTCTCTTCGTAGAAGGCTTTAATGACTAAAATTTGTTGTAGTAGATGTATAAAAATGTTCAGACAAATAAAAGAAATAACCCTAGTCCACTTTTTCAGATCATTAATAAAATAAATTCTTATGAAGATGGATATGTCTCAGGAGCACATTGGTCACATAATGCTTTATGAGTTTAAAAAAGGCAATAGTGCAGCAAAAACTACATGAAACATTCAAGGTTTTTATGGTGTGGAGTCTCTCAATGAAAGAAAATGTTAAAGATGGTTTCAAAAATTCAGATCAGGCGTCTACAGCCTAAGTGATATGCCACATTAAGGTCATCCTGTTGAGTTTAATGACAACTAACTGCTGGCTACACTTGATGAAGATTGTGCTGTAACAGTTGAAGAACTAGTATAGAAACTTAATTCAACCTATTTAATAGTTCACCATCATCTGAAACAGCTTGAAAAGGTGTCAAAACTTGGAAAATGGGTCCCCATGATTTGACAGAAGCCAACCTTAGAGCAAGAGTGAAATTTCACTTCTCTGCACTCTCGCAAACGTAATTCACCTTTTTCTGACATGAAAAATGGATATATTATATATTATAAAAATGTTAAGCACCACAGACAACGGCTCAGTGCAGGTAAACTGGTTATAGCACAGCCCAAAATGGACCTCCACCCAAGGAAAGTCTTAAGCATTTGGTGGGATATTGTTGGTGTGATCCACTTTGAGTTGCTGCCACTTAATGTAACAATCACATCAGACTTTTACTGTCAACAGTTAGAGCATTTGAATGTTGCACTGAAAGAAAAGAGGCCTGTTTTGATCAATCATAAAGGTGTTGTGTTACACCAAAATAATGCATGGCTCCATACAGCAAGGATCACATTTGCAAAGATTGAAGAGCTGGACTCAGAAAAACTTCCACATCCTCTTTAGTCTCCAGACCTTGTCCCATCTGATTATCATCTATTCCAAAGTTTGTAGAACTATCTTGATGGAAAAGAGCTTGGAAAACATGAAGATGTTAAAATTACCCTTTCTACATTCTTTACCTCCAAACTCCAAGAATTTTATAGAAGTGGCATTCAGAAGCTTCTGAAATGTTGGCAGGAAGTAATTAATAATAATGGAATGCACATTATTGATTAAATAAATAACATTAAAAGTGTTTGAAATCTTTTCTCTTTTTCTGAACCTAAAATCAAACATTACTTAAGGGATGACCTGATAAATTACCTTCAATTTTCTTTCTTTTCACTTCTGGAATTGGAACTTCTTCCAAAGATCTTTTATCTCCTATAAGACAACTGCATTAATAATTTTATTTTTTTATAAATAAGAAAATCTTAACTCTTCAGGAGAAACCAGTTCTCAGTGATAACTATTTCAGAATAATAAAAAGTTTTATTAATTAAAGAAAATAATACATTTATTGTTTTCCACTATATACACCAATTCCTGAATCTTAAAATGGTAATTATGTTAAACAAACAATTACATAAATAAATCTGTAACTGGGATCTTCAAAATTATAGTGAAATATTTCTGAAATGATATTATGGGTTTAAAAAAACATTCTGTATGTTAACTTCATATCAAAATAACACATTTATAGGAAAGTGTAATATAAGACATTATTCTTCAGTATACAAATGGTAGTTTTTATTAACAAGAAATATTTTAGTGTTTTGAGGTATTAAAATCATTATATCTTAAATACCTTACACTACTTTACAGATTCAACAAAAGTCTACTAATAAATACCCTGTATGATTGTTTTATGTTTAGAAATAACTTTTTTCCAAAAAATACTTTGTGCATAAAATTGCTAATTCATTCCTACCACTCAAATGGAATGTCAACATTTATAAGTACTTTTTTACAATTTCAAATTAAATATATTTAGGTATATTTATGGAATTATACTATAGTATTTTATTACCTGCATAATTTAAATAACATTTATGTTTACACTTTTTTTTTTAACAGTAGTGTTTCTTCAAATGAAGTTTGGTTTCCACAGAACAGGCTGTCACCACATGAAATTTAAAGAGGATAAGCAAATAGCTTCAATGTAAATTATAATACAAAAATTAGAGTTGTGTGCTTTTACAATAAGTCTAATTTAATCACCAACAGCTATAAAAATATTACCTTGACCATCAGCAGTAGAACTGGATTTGGATGACCTGGAAACTGGCAGTAACCCTGGACTTAGATTATATGTGGTAAAACCATCACCACTAGGCAGAGGGGAAGTGGACACACTCAACTTCTCAAAAACTCTTGTTGATGTTCCATTACTCATTACACCTGAAGAATCTAATTAAAGTTAAATTATGTAGTTAGTTATTTGTCCCTTTCCTCTTCCTTTAAGATAGCTTTTGTACAGATCTACAACTAAAGTATATTATTGTATCCTTCTCCACCAGCTTCAATACCACCTTGTCCCCCCTTTTTTGTTTTTTTAACAATTGATGGCATTTGCAATACTACTATAAATGTACAAAAAACTGTAGAACATCTGTAGGCCAAACAAAAGCTAAGAGCAACAGAGTTTCAGTTATCGCAATCCTGCCTCAAAGTCCATAAACTTATGCATATGTGCTTCTGTGATGTCACTGATGCTGATGTTTTGAATATGGTTTTTAAAAGCTATTTGTAACACAACTGATCAACAATAAACTCAAACAACTGTGATTGGCTGAAACAGCTATAATACACATATTTTTTACAATTTCTGGAACATTATAAACATAATCACTGCTTATTTTTCAATATATTATAACACGACCACAAACTAAATGGCATGCTTATATGCATTCAACCAGAATTTACTTTTCAAATTGTAAAAGTATGTGCTTTGGGTATGCAACATTAACTACTAAAGCTGTCTGTACTAAAATCAACAGTTTTTCTTTAATAAAAAATAGTTTCTCATGGTTTTATTAAAACATATTTGGTCAACACATCACATATAGTATATACAGGAAGATTTTTTTTAAAAATTGGAGTTTTCATTAGTCAAAGAAAGACTGTCTAAAACAAAGAAATCATAAAATTGTAGAATTACTCTAGTATTTTGTAATATATACAGTTTATAGATACATTCCTTCATTGATTACGATATGAGCATGTACTAACTATGGCCATAAGATATGTCAAACTTTATCTATGTGACAGACTCTTGTAATAAGTTTACATCATGCAAATTAAGTTATGAGAATTTATCATCATTGAGCTGCTCCTCTAATAAAGCAACAACCACATATGTGATGCAATGAAATATAGAATACTATCTACACATTTCAGAATTAATTTTCATTTGTCAATAACATACTTATTGTTACTTATTACACAATATTATTTTGTCAATCCTATCTTGTGATATTTTTAGTATCTTACAACTTTACTATGTTTTTCTGTGATTAAATTTTACAACAAATCAGTGAAATATATATGTATTATGCACTGAAACAATAAGAAAACTTCTTCTGAACTTAGAGACTTGCAATGTGAATGTGTCACATATCGGGAAAATCATATTAAATCTCTATTCCGATTGTAATAACACTTTAGGATACTTCAAATATGTCAAGCTAAGTGGTCTTCCTTCCACCTCCCAATACTGATAATATTGTTCTTACTTAACATATTTACAAAGTAAAAGTACAACATGTAGACAATGTTACATCACTATTTCATAAAAAATTACTCTGGTCATTTTTCATTGATAAGGCTAATGAACACTAGTTTATTATATACATAATCAAAAGTTTTATTTGATCTACTGGTTAAAAATGTAAATTATTATTCTAAAGAACAAGGGTCACAGGTATGCCATGGGATTTTTGCAATTATCAAGTAATGTAAATTTATTATCAATTTAATAAGTTTTTAAAATATAAAATTTGAATTACTTTCACCTTGATACACAATATTTCAGTTATTTTCACCTGTCTTAATCAGGAGGTGTCACTGGACCTGCTGTACAAATTTATTTAAATGTGCAGCAAAAAATATGGGGTATTATATGTGTGCCATGAGTTGAAAACATTTGGGATGAACTGATATAAGAATATACAAGTATTTGATTTTAACATCTGGAACCAGGAGTGTGCATGGGGGGTAGAGTGCAGCAGACATTTTGACTCCACCAATAATTCTATGTATACAGAAATATTTTAGTGAGTGTAATGCTGTTTACTTCTATGCACATGATATACATGCATGCATTAATACAGTTTGTGTGTGTTAATGGAAGTAGGTTCTTTCTAATACACATTAAATGTTGAAACTGGCAATAAAAAATTTCCTCAGATACACATAAAAGAAAAGTTTTAATGAAAGACAAATTAGCAGTTCAATGTAAAAACAAAGAATGTCCAAAGCCATGGAAATACAATCATCTTAGAGGTCAGAGATAGCAGAAAACTTGTAGAAAGAGAAACAAATGTAAAACAGCATTCAATAACAAATACTGTATTCAGAAAGATTTTATAAAGGAATAATTAATAAACAAGACTTAGAAACACACATTATATTTTATTAAATGAGACAGCAAATTTATGAGTAAAGTGAGTTGGGGTGTCTAGTCTGTAAAAATCCTAAAAAAAAACATAGCAGGAATGTACAAGTAATTGGTTCATTTTCTCACCTAAAACTGAAAACTTAATACTTCTATTTATTTTGTATAGTATGGCCTATTAAAATCTTAGATACCAATAACCAACTAGCATTTGCTATAAATGTTTAGAAAACATATAATTACAGTGTAACTAAACCAAGTAAAATATAGAAATTTAATGAACTGGTATTACTTCAGATGCACTACAAAGATGATTTTCATCACACCTGCAATATGATAATACCTTTGTTTTATACTGATTTCAATTTTTATTTTAGGTCACAAGAAAGCCTCACACACATATACATGTTTTTTTATCTGAAATGAAACATAGCAGCAATGAAACAGTCACTTCTTCTCTATGTATTAAATTTGAGGATGGAAGCATTTTTTTTTTAAAACAAAACATTATATTTTATTTCTATCAATTCAACAAATATTTTTCCCGCAATATATATCACAATAATTGACTTCATTCACTGGCTTTAATAATGAGCACACCTATGCCACTAAGTGAGTTGTAAAGTAAAAGATTAAATTATTATGGTAACAAAAGGATCATGTAATATCTTCCATCTAGTGAGAATCTAAAATTTAATTTACAGTGGTAACAGTTCATAATATATTACTTAATACTGTTTTGTTGTTTTTATTCAATTTATAAAGATTATTAATAATTACCTATTTACAATAGTAAACCATTGTCCATTGTCTTGTCTATGACTCTGATTTAAAGAGTTTAGAAGGTTTTTCATTGGTCAAGCATTATAATTTTCAAAACTTGGTATTTTTCATATTGAATTCAAATATAAATTATTAGTAAATTGATTCTATTCAATGACAATCATAGAATATTTCATAAATGATTTAATGGAAGTTCCTTCATGACTTTTATAAACTTTCAGAAGCCCTTGAGAAATTTAACTTATGGTTATGAGCATACAAGATTATCTTGCTTTAAAGTATTTAATGGTTATCAAAATATATTTGGGTATGTTTATATATACGGCACATAATATAGTTTGCAAAACAGCGTTAGTCACAAGAGTTGAGTTTCACATAACGATGTAGAGTTGTAGCCTTAAATAACTACTAGTTCATTATACTTTTAAGTTGTGCTATTTGTTACTAAGGGAATTTTGATAAGATATAATCATGATTTTTGATTACTTATCTCGATGTATACAAACCTTACTGGCTGTTTGTAATACTCAGTAATGCTGGATTTACTTTTATTTATTTAACTGGTAAGTGATCATGTTTGCAGCAACTTATTTCAATATGCAGAAAAGCACATATACCATGATATTTTAATATTTCTTAACACTGAATTTCTAAGACTGGACAAAAAAGTAGGTCAGTGGTTATAGCACTCTTAATATCTTGTGAAAGTCTTATCTTAAATTCCAAGTCAAGATTTTATGTTAAATGATTATATTCTATTTTTAAATGATCATATTTACAGCAAGCTCTTTCAATACCATTTAATTAGGGATTTCAGATATTGGTTCAAATTCAAATATGGCATGTTTACAGCATCAAGCCACCTCAGCTTTTCATTTCAATTGAACCATTCTAATAGCATCTATTAGATAGTCTAAACTAAAATTCTGAATACAACTACAAAATATTTCAGAAACAGTGCAAGAAAGAAAAAATTACATGGTTGGCATTACAAAATAAAGAAAAACTTAGTAAAACTTAGGACAACAAAAAAAGGAAGAAATAAAGGGCATGATCAAATGAAACACCTGAAGAAAGTGAAAAAGATAAACTGATATTAAAAAAAACATGCATACAGGTTCTGGCTTCCCTATGTCTTCCCCATGCATTGAATGGGTACATCAGATAATTTAAAAGTAACAATGAAATATCCAGAACAAATGGTATATACACACATGGTTAATACCTGCAAAAATAAAATTCTTACTTACTTCGATCTCCACTGACATTTGGTGAACTGTGAGAGCCAACTTGGCGAAACTCAGGATCCCATATTGGAGAATTAGCTCCATAAACTTCTTCCTCCAACATTGAAAGAAACCTGTTTTCAAACAATTCATTTAACATAATCGAATTATGGCTTTTAAGCAACCTTTAATTTTACAAAAAGTCCTGTAGTAATTAAAAGTACATATTACTTTGAAGTAATTTAATCATTATGCAAAAAAAAAAGTGAAGCAGAAACATATTTCAGTGTGAAATGATTAATGTCTTGATAACAAAACCAATCAACACTAATGACACTTAGGTTAAAGTTTCATGCTTTCCTCAAAATATCTTAATACCAATTCAACCTTTCCACTTAAACATGGAAAAAATACAAAAACAAATAAATTTCAAAATATCATTTTTGTAGGTATGATGTTTGAGTTGGTGTACAAGTGCAACTTACTTTTGCAATACTTCATCAGTAACAAATAATCCCAAACTATTATACTTACATAGATAAAATTTGGTTTAGAAAAACAAAACCTTTAAATATTTATGAACTAACATTAGAAAGATGTTAATGTGTCACACATAACACATTTTTTTTTAACACAAAGTTTAATTAATGTTATTTTGTGTTCAAAGAAATATTTCTTCTATTACTTTAAATTGTATTTTGCCAAATCTAAGCCCAGCATAGCTAAAATATTCTAAATATATCAAAATGTTTAGCTGTACTTCATCACCAATTTTCTATTACACTTAATTTACAGCTATATACAAAATACTAATAATAATATAATACTGAGATAAAAACAATGAAAGCATTTTGAATAAAATAATCATAATTATGCTAAATACTGCTACTTGACAGGCTTCATTTTACAAAGATATATGTATAGTTTCAACTAATTTAATATCAGTGTATATATTTATATATTATGTTATTTTGCTCATTTTGAAAGTTCTATAGTAACCAAAAGAAGTATGTAGCTCTTACATGGTTGCTATGCAATGTATACTAATTAGTCAATTACTCAAGTTTAAGGTCACTGTTATTTCTATCAAGATAATAGCAGTAGGTCAACAGACGTTGCTTGAATAATTGATAAAGTAACTGTACCGTTTCAAAATAGCAAAATGAAATTAAAATTTACTGTGCATAATATAAAACTCAAACAATTGCTTTTGAACATATTTAATAAGGGAACCTCAGTGTTTCTCCAAACTTCTGAAAAACATGTATTTTCTGGGTAACTAAAACATTTCATTTCTTCAGTTGGTAAGAGAAATAAAACAGAATGTACAGTTGCTTTTAAATCATGCAGACACAGGTCAGGTATATTATAGGTAAAGTGGATACTTCATATAAATTTATGTTAGATTTATGATTTTTTTTCATTAGTAATGCTCTCTCAACTTTAATTTTATGCATTTCTTTTCTTTTGTAAAATATCTTTGTTTTCCTGATTTATTTTATGTTTAAATTTTTTGTGCTTATTTACATATGACAGTCCCTCATTCTTGTTTTTTAAAATTCTACTAGTTTCTTCAATATATGTATGTACAGGTTAATAACTTATACAGCTAAACCTATGTAAACATATGGGGTCAAAGTAAACATGTGATGACCTTTCACAGATCATCATTTAACATGGTATTATTGCATTTGATGTCAGAAGTATCAATTATTCATTTTACCCTGCACTGCTAATTTAGAGGGCACTATATCACACATTCAATATAAAGGAATACTGAAAAATTGCAGGTATGCATTTTGAAGGTTCTAGACTCAAGAGACAATACAAATAAAATACACAAAAATTTAGTTAATAAAAGTATTTTTATTCTTCATATGAACATTACCTTTTGCTTCTACTCAAAGTCTGAGTCAGACTTGTGTTGATAATTCCCAAATGTATCTTGAATACACATAATTTTGCAACAATTTTTGCTTTTCTTTGTAAAGTAGACCTGTAAACTTTACTAAAAGCTTGCTACATTTTGCATGTAAACCCTTAAAATGACCACTGTATATAACTGACTTTATTAAAAAGAAAATCAACTATAATAAAATATGAAAACAGGGATACATAAAATGTACAAAATAAAAATTAGGAAAGCATTATTGATAAAAATTCACAAATCTAATGATGTGACTATTTATAAAAGATGTTCCCTTTATTTTTACTGGACCTTTTCTATCACACATTTGTTAACACACTTAAAAAAACAACATACATTCTAATTCTATTCTCTTTGTTTTACCAACTGAGGAAGTTTTCCTGAAGAAGTGAACAGTTGTTTAGGCTGTGAAAAAACAAAACAAAAAAACTCTCAAACTTTTAAGAAGTTTTAACAACTGTTTTTACTAAATCTTGAACTTTCACTCACATTATTTCTAAAATAACCTTAGCAGGTTTAAGCTTTAGAATGACCTTCTGGTTATATCCTTAATGTTATATCAAATGAAAATATGTTCATTTATAAGGTTATACTGCTTTATTAAATGCATAAGAACAACTAGAAAAATACAGCCTGTTTCCTAAAAGTGGTTAAAAAAATATATTTGGAATTTGAGAACAGAAATCTTAATTGGGGTTCCAAGTATGAACTTTACCTGTTTCCAAACATTATGACCTTTGAAGAGGGAAGAAATACTAAGCCCTGGAATTTGTTTAAAAGATTAGAAGAACAAATGTATGTTTTCTTATAGCAGAGCTACATTGGGCTATCTGTTGAGTCCACCGAGGAAGATTAAAAGAAAAGGTACAAATATATTCTACTATTCATATGCATAAAAAGCAAAAGCAAATTATCATTCATGCCATTTTCACAAATCACATGCAAAATTTACTACAAAGTCACAAAAATATTGTAAAAGATTCCATATAAAACTAACATTCATAGTAACCCCAAACCTTAGATTATTATAAATGTCAAAAAAGATTTGGATAATTTAGTCCTGAAGGAAGTACATCTAAGTAAGCTTATTCTAATAATTCTAACAACATACTTAACACTATCAATATTTATGTTTTTGAAACAGTACAAATATTTTACAAAGGTAGATGTATGCTTTCAACTAATTTAGAGTAACTATATATTTTATGTTATTCTGCTCATTTTAAATGTTATGTAGACATCAAAATAAGCATATATTGTTACATCATTGATGTGCAATGTGCACCAATCAATTACTTAAGTTCAGTTTTCTCCATCAAGATAATGATAGGTCAACAGAATGTGCTTGTAAAGTTATGAAATAACTGTACTGCCTCAAAATAACAGAAAGAAATTACAATTTACTATGCCTAACATAAAATGCAAACAAACTTTAATAGTACCTCTCTCTTTTGAAGTCTCTTAATAAACGTACCTTGGGAAATGAGTAAGGACTAGAGTGCGTTTTTCAGGTGGCATCTTATCCTTTTCCGCTCGAAATTTGTCCAGAAGTTGTCTTCTCATAGTTTGGAATACAGACCTCAATAATGTTCTTCCAAAAATAACTGTTGTGTCAAAGTGAGGAAGACTATCACAGAAAGCAGGAACATGGCAATAGCAAAGCCATCTATAAAATGAAATATGTCTTGAAAATACCAGTGCAGAGGCAAGTTTCAGACACTTAAAGCCACCACACTGTGATGCTTCTGAAAATTTAAATTTAAAATATGCAATTGACGATATAATATGAATAGCATGAAAATCTATGTATTGATAAGTTACTTAAACAATAAAAGTTATAATGGTAAAATAAAGTTCTTGGTTTTTATCCTTTTGTTAGCTACCACAAAATTGGACAAGAAATTATAGTCAATTAAGGAGAAATGTAAACACTTGCTGCTATTTTTGATATCATTAACATATTTCACAAAAGCACTAATGTTACTCTTCTCACTGTAGCTTGGAAAGGGACAACTGTTTTTAATGGCATCTAACTTGTGAATTCTCCCTTGTTTCTGGAGTCACCTTTGTAATTGAAAACGTATCATAACAAAACAATACTCATAGTAGTATTACTTATTTCAATATTAAGGATATGATCTAAAGACCTTTAACAACAATAACACCAACTGGCTGGTTCCCCAATACTTTTGAATGACAAGTAAAAATAATGAATTGGTGCTAAAATGAATAATATTGTAATATTAATTCTTATCCTAATTCTGATTTCTAAATGACTCATAAGAAATTGATAGTAATTGTACTTCACCAACTTAATCTAGTTCACATTATAATAGCTATTGTTTGTGTAATTTAATAGCATGTCAACTGGTACTGTGTTTGCCATATTCCAACCTATTTGATGAGCCCTAGTATTAGGTAGAAGGCTTTTCTCACTTTGGATATGTCATATATAATGTAATTTAAAATATCTATACATTCTTCTTTACTTTCACTATTAAGTTCCTTGAAATACTGATCATCAAAATCATCTGCTACAAGGTGGAAATTAGAAAAAGCATACTGAAAGTTTATTCCAAAATAACAAAGATGGATGATAATGAGTTTTAACATAAACCATTGTCCTTTATTACCTGGTGTAATTCACTTTATAAGCAGAAACATCTTCCAAAGGAGAATGATGTTTACGAGCTGAAGGAGTTTCCAGCTTCCAATGATTTAGACAATGTAGAAACATTTTGGCTAAATCATACATGGTCTGCCATTCTTTCTTGGATAAGTGGCCAAACTTGTACACCACAAAATTGAAAACCCCCTACAATTTAAGACATAAAACTTATTTAAAAACAATACACACACACACACATATATATATATCTATATATTAGGTAAATGAATTTGAATGCACACAAGATTTTCTCTCTCATTTTTAATAGTTATCAGGAAAAATTCTTAAATAACTCCCAAACAAGTGAATTTTTAACTTTTCTCACATAATTTTTAATATGTAGACTAATGTTAAAAAAGCTGAGGCTGTAAGTTTATGTGGCTGGAACAAAAAAAAAACACTTAAAATTTTGCATAACATTGTGGCAGAATGTAAGTGTGTGTAAGGGGGTTGTGAGAGCTCTAGTTGTTGACTTGCAAAAAGTTTCAAAAATTGCCATGAAAGCTCTGCTCACAATTGAAGCTATTAAGAATTGAAACTGTATGCCACACTGGGTTCTAAAAAGACTTAATTTTGCATATGTATACAAGTTGTGACTGAGTATCATCTGGCAAACCACAGGGCACAAAAAGAATTTTATATATCTAGATTTAATGGTAAGAAATTCTAGTGTTCTCTAAGGTGAAATTCTTCTAAGTAATGCAGAAGAAACTGGAGGTACACACTATATTGCATTTGTTTATACAGTGAGTAGTAATACTACTAAAATGTTGGTTTCAGCATTATAATGTTCTTTTATTCAACTGCAACATCTTCTAGTGGATAATCCAATATATCCATGGTTGCACCCCACACATGTAAATTCATACTGTTAGTGAGCAAAATGCACAATAATTTGTTGAATATGAGGTGACATAAAAACTTATTTAACTTGTTTGTTTATATAAGAACAAAGCCACATTGAGCTATCTCATGTGTCCATAGTGTTGCAAGTCTGTAAATATGCTGTTGTCCCACCAGATTACATTTGGTTAACTATTCAAAATTTAATTACACAACTTTATTATCAATGCATGTCTATAAATTTAACATGAAAATGTAGTTTATAATTCAAATGTTTACATTATTTAAGTTTTAAATTCTTAACCATATATATACAATAGTCAGTCAATTTCATCAACCTTGAAAACCATGAAGGCATACATATCAGAATTCTGAATTTACTAAATGAATCTTCACAAAAGTTAGTAAGCTTATAATAAACATTACAACTACGTTGTACATAAAACATCACAATTGTTAATACAATATTTAAAACTAATGATTTGTCTAAGAATTACTGAAGCCTTTGCTGAGAAAATCTGAATGCCAGGCTATTTTCATGCTAAGAATAAAAATGCTTCTTTTCATCTTATAGTCTCATATTTGATTTGCACTTCTAAACTTCTTAATCAATACTGCAAATTTTTAACATAAAACTTTATATTTTATTTTCTCTATCCTGAAACTTATTATAGCTAAATTAGTGTACAGTAATATGAAGTTTTGCAAATTATGAAACAAAATGAGCAGTATATTTCTTCTATGAATGCATCATTTTGCGAGATATTTCAATTTTCATATAGTAACAATTCCAGCTCCATGTCATGAACCACAGTCATGGTTCATAATAGGGATCACCCATTTGTTCTTTCTCATTTCTTAATATTGTTTCACAAGCCTACAGAAGAAATGGCTGTGAGTATTGTAATAAAACCTGAGAAATAGTACTAAATTAATCATTGAGCATTCTGTTGGGTAGTTTTAAATTTATGTGACTACTCAGCAAATAACAGTGGCTACATAATCACTGACACTCAATTATTTTAATGTTGGTTTATAAAGTCTCACAATCTCTTATGTGCATATGTATATAGCTGCATACAAGCTATGGATGTAATTTAATGCTTATATGATAGGTATGACACATATACTTACTGTCACAACCGTACTTAATGTTGCATATTATTTGTTTGCATACAGGGGCAATCTTGTCCTTTCAGACACAATGCTAGTGCTAGGATCATATTTTTTTTTCCACTTCATGACTGATTTCAGTCATTTTATACAAATACTTAAAATGCTATATGAACATCTATACTGTCTTCTGCAACAAAAATCTCTAGGCCATAGTTTAAACGATAGCACCAAACTCAGTTTTGAGCAACATATTGGCAATCATGATCATGGCTCATGGTAAATGTTGAATTATTGCCATCACTGTGTGAATTCAAAACTTATACATCTTGCAGATAGATTAGCCATCCTTGAAGCAGATTCTAGGTGAAAGAAAAGCAGAAATTTTGTAGCTATATATTTTATTTAGAAAATATTTAGCTTCAGATACAGCATGCAGCAGCAGCAGCAATCCACCAGAGTTTAAGGTTAGCACAGTAGAAGAGGTTCACAGAAGTGTCATGACTCAAACTCCATCAGAAATGAAGGGGGAAGTTATATTAACATAATCAATTCATAATTGCTAATTAACATATTTTCAACCATAAAGAATCTGTAGAATATCATTCTAAGAGGAAATCTGATCAGCTGCAGCAAAACCATGACTGGCCTTATTATGGTCAGCAGAGAGGAAGAGTAGGATTGTTTGTTTTGAATTTCATGTAAAGCTACTTGAGGGATATCTGCACTAGTCATCCTTTTTGCACTGTATGGCTAGAGGGAAGGCAGATAGTCATCACCACCTACTAGTAACTCTTGGGCTACTCTTTTACCAATGAATAGTGAAATTGACTATTACATTATAACTCTTCCATGGATGAAATGGCAAGCATATTTGATAGTATGAGGATTTCAACCTGCAATCCTCAGATTGCAAGTTGAGTGCTCTAATCACCTGGCCACTCAAAGCTGGAAGAGGAGGAGAAGGAAATATGGCAACAATAAGAAATATTAAAAATGTTTATTTGTATCATACATCTTAGACACATTGTCTTATATCTGGATTGAATATATATGCATGCACCTATAAAACATGAAAAATGCATAAGGCTATTATTATTGCAGCATTATAATTTTAAAAAATAAAATGATATTAATACTAGCAACATTCACAGCTTGTACACGCATATATAAAACTTGCACAGTTACAAAATCCAGTCCGTGCACTATACCAGCTATTGTCCAGTAGTTCCTCCAACCGAGTGTTAACAAAATCTCCAAGTATAAATACTGTAGCTGTATATATTTTAAAAGCATTTACATAACACATGGTATGTTGATCATCATACATCATACATATAGTACCACTACTAATGATAACATTGTGGCAATAACCATCCATTCTGCAAGAAACCAGTCCAAAGGTTCTCAACATTTCTTAAGAGAGCATCATATACCAACTACGTATTACATTAAACAAAACTGTTTTAAATAGAACAGTATTGATATTGTAAAGATTTATGTCCATGATGAACATAAAAAAAACTAAAGAAACAAGATCATTAGAAACTGTTAATTTGAAAAGTGTGAATAAGGATCTTCAAAAAATTACAGAAACAAGCCTAAGGTTTGAAGTAGTGTTGACATTTCCTCAGGTTACAAATCCCTGTTTTGTCTATCCAAAATATTACAGCTTTTAGGCATGCAGTCAAAATAGAGTTCTGTAGATTGAGGAAATAATAGCAATATGTCTCAAATGTTAGGCTTGTTTGTAAAATATTTTCTTTGCAATTGCATTTTCACCTCAAGTTACTTATCTTGTTTGTGTAATTTCTCTAAAATCCCTATTCCCCCTTTTTAAATGACCAATTTTTAATGATCTCATTTATTTTAATTTTATGGTTTTATTACCTAGCTTTCAGTGTGTGCACAGCTTATTCATTTCTGGAAAAAAAAATCATCACAGGTGGAACACATTAGTAGAATCTCTTAAACTAATATATTGAACATAGAAATATACTGAACACCTGTAAACATTAACTTGAACATAAGTTAAATGTGGCTACTTTTCTTCTCCAGACAAAAAATAATTTATCTTTCAAAAATTCAATTTAGAGCAAGAATAATACATCACTTACTAAAGTAGAATGTCCAAAGATAGCTACATATTTTTTTCAGACTCTTAACGTGAGTACTCATATTTGCATTAAGTAATTTATTTGGACTATCAACAACTTTGTTTTAGTCTAATTACTGCACAAACTTTTTGCTCAATAAACATTTCACACCTGTAGAAGGTTGTATTAATTGAGCCAAAAGCTTATGTATTAATTTTAAAAAATTAAACAAATGTGATTATAGTCCAAATAAGTTACTTAGTACAAATAGCTACAATTTAACTGGCATTCTACCTTACCTAGAGATAGGTTTAAAATTTTGCTTACATGTGTATCAATCAATTTCTGTAAACTACTGTCTATTGCCACCAAACCCAAAAGCATGGATGCAACTTTGAAATAGATAAAAAACTTTATTTGTTATAAATATGCAGCTACACCAAATAATAAAACATGGTTTTTAGAACTACCTTGAAAGCGAAGGATAGATGAGCAAGGCTTTTGTTGTGGGTTGAAAGAAATGTACATTCATATCTCAACCAAAGAAACACTTATGACTTTGAAACTGCATTTAAAATATTTTCATTAGTTAAAACTTGTGTTCATAATAGTTAGTTACTGTAAATGCTATACTAATGAAGTCATACAAATTAAAGGAAAGAACTGAGAGTGCATGCATGTCACACAGAACAAAAGTGAAGATTGACAAATTTAAACATCTTCTTTAGAAATTAAAACTTGAATGATCAAAAAATTGAATTATAAGCTATACTGATGCCAATTATTTTTGCCATACATTCATAATAAAGTTGTTGAATTAAATTTTGTATTTAACTGTACAATGCTGTGACATAAGTAACAGACCAATGACTATACTAAGTGTTGATTTAAACAAAACAATTTCAGTCTGAATGTCTGTGGGTCATATAATGCATCTGAATTTCAAATATTCTTCACTTCAGAATTTCCAGACTTATAAAATAGGCTGATGCAGTTTTCAACCAATTACAAACACAAATTGTAACTGTAAGCAAAAATGTAAAATCTGAGCTTCTAGTGTCTTTATTACGATATCAATAAATTTGTCAAAACCACCAGAGAAGCTCCCCCACCTCTCTCTTTCTCTCCATTTTTTTGAAATTGTTAGTTAATCAACTTGATGAGAATGATGGACATGGTCATAACCAATAGAAAAAGCAGATTTTTCTCCATATCTCCAATCTTACAACCACTCCTTTGAATTCGGAGGGGAAAATAATTCACTTAATGCAAATGTAATGCCAGGAACTCATGGTTTCACTGGTCTGAACAACTGACATTTTTTAAACCTCTTTATAGCTTACTTAGAAATCCTCATAAATTAGTATAATTTTGGATCATTCTATTCTAATTACTGATACATTTTGTGTTCTATTAGCATATTTCAAAGATACATAAATTAATTTTTTTGAAATGCAAGTCAGTGAAATTCACCAAGGCTTACAGCAGTTTAGATAAGGTCCATTGGAAATAACTAATTGGTTCTCGCTATGATTTTATTGCTCTTGGTGCATGGCATACAGTATTAGTGGTCTAAAGTACATGCAATAAAACCATTATATTAACCATATGCATACAGGTCAGTCAAACTAGATAGAAAAAGATGTTAAAGAGAAATGGGCCACTCAGATTTGAATATCTGCAAGAACAGGGTGTGAACTAACGTTAAGCAATTCCAGGGCCAGTATAGAACTGAGCAAGTCAGTATAAAAAGTTCAGTTTGAGTACTGCTTAGTTTCTATGTGAAATTGCACACAGTTCAGCATTGAACACAAGCTGTAGAGAGGACTCTGCACACAACCACCAAACCACAACAAACCATGGAAGAGCCCACACAGTCACCTGATTTCAAACCATCTGTATAAACAGGAATGGAAGGATGGTTCAAAAGATGTTCAGCAAATAGCAGACAGACAGTATTTCCAATCAGGAGTGTCTACTTTTGTCATATGAGTTAAAGATAGGTCACAATTGGGAACTGTAAGAAGCCATGGTGGGATGGGTTGACCAGTGGATACAGCAATGTTATCAAAGAACAGACCCAATTCATCTTACTGTGCCTGGATACGAAGGCCAAATGGAGCAATAACAAACTATCTGGTCTGAAAAAGCATGGTCCATCGAAGAAGGAAAGTACAACCCCAGGTGGAATACTCTGGTAAGGATCGAAGTTTCAAAGCATATAGTAAAGACAGTTGCAAATGGCAAAGGTGCAAGGAAGGTTCATGAGGCTATGTATAAGCTCTAAATTGGGGAAGTGCGGAAAGCCCCAGTGCAGAGCCGAAGTCCTTGATGAAGAATGAGATCCAGGATCTTTAAGGATGAGGTCCTGGCAGAGCCATAGACCAGGGATCCATAGTAGAGTTTCGATTGAATAAAAGCACAATATATCTTTAGCACAGAACATCCATCCACTCCCCAAGTGGAGGAACAGAGGACACAGAGAATGTTCAGTTCTCTTGTAGCTGCTTGATGTGTTGTATAAATGTCAGCTTACAATCAAAGATAAACCCCAATAACTTTGTCTCAGAGACCACAGGCAGCACAACTTCACTGGTACGGAGTTCAAGACCAATGTACTGCCAGACCAATGAAGGGCCAGTTTGAGTTCCACCAGTGTAAAGGGATGATTTTCATCATAAAGACAATCAGCTCAAAAACAAAGAGGTGATTGCTCTGCCCAAGTCTTGATGGCTAAGAATGTGGAGGAAGAAGCAGAAGCAGAAGTGCTAAATACCCAGCAAAAGCTTTCACCTAGAGTATCAGCGATGCTCTGGGTATCAGCTACTTCCTGGCCATCACAAAGCAAAAGCAAGAGCGGGACAGAAATATACTGCCCACTGACCTTTCGAATCTTGTCTCATATGACTTTGGAACTGGTGGTAGAAGATATACTGGTTATGAACTTAATCCAAGAGTCCTTCTGGCTCTGACGTCTTACTCACCGAGAATGTGCACAGGCCTGCTGAAACGTGATGCAGTTTGAGAATGTGAGATACATACAAAAAGTATCCCAAATCCATTTCTGAGCCTTCTGTGCTATGTGGCGTACAGGATTCCACCATGGGTGAGGATATCATGGAAAACGTGTCGAGGTTTCAGGAATACACTGAGCAGCTGCCTGTATTATATAATCAGTTACTGCTGCCACACAGTCATCTACTGACTGCTTGCAGACAATGACAGGATCAAGTTCTGTGAGGTTAGTGAAAGAGGGCCAGTTTGCTTGATCCAGCTTCCACCTAGGTATATGGGTCAGATGGCACTGACCATGGCCAGTCTCTCTCAAAATTATAGGAAGATGATCACTGCCTCGTGGATTATTGTCAACCCTACAAGAAAAATGGGAGAATAGAGAAAGGGAGCACAGTGAGAAATCAATAGCAGTAGAGGACTGACTAGGTGCATAAAAATAAGTAGAAGAACCACTATTGAAAAGAGAAAGGTTGGGAACAAAGAGCATATACTATACAGAGGGACCCATCCTATCAATATCGGTACTTTCCCAGAGGGGATAATGTCCATTAAAGTCCCCAGGATTAAAAAGGGAGATGACAACTGTTTAATGAGAGCATCAAGGTCTGATTGATCATTGGTAGATGGTAGAGAGAACAAACAATGATGATACAATCCAAGGAAACATGGATGGCTACAGCCTCCAAGGGTGTGTCGAGTGGCAAAGAGAGGGTGGGCACATGCTGATCAACCAACAGTGCCACCTCTCAATGCACTCATCTATCACACAGCCTGTTATTTCTGTACAAAGAAAACACCTGTATTGGCAGGTTTCAGAAATGATTCCTGTAAGGAAAGACAAACAGGATGGTAGGAAGCAATCAGTGTTTTGATGTCATCTAGATTAAAGCGTAAACCTCAAACGTTCCACTGTATCAGGGTGGCTATTTTTTTTTACATGTAGGCAAATTGGGTGGAAAACCCTTCTGTTTACGACCACGTCTTTTTTCCTTACTTTCCTTAATCAAGGGAAGTCTATTGACCTCCATGGTTCCTGCCCTGGGTCTATTGAGCAGGTCTTTGCTGTTGGAATGGGATTCCAGAGACTGAGAACGTGAACAAATGATTGTTTTGCATCTTGGGCTGAGAGAGAAAGATGGATCCGAAAAAATTCCTGAACCTAGAAGTAAAGGATGTGGATCTTGGGGTTTGGTGGAATGTATATAAGGGACAGAGATGGGTGTTGAAGTTGATTCATTAACTTTTTTAACCATGGAGCTCAAAAGACTTTTCATTTGGATTGAAAACGATTCTTTTGGAGGCACAGAGAGATCCATCTGCACTACCACTATAGTAGTGGAATGAAATGCAGCAGCATACATGAAGTAGTAGACAGCAACTTTCAAGCCTCAGGATAAGTAATGTTATGAATTGTTTTTAAATGCTGCACCTCTTTTTCCTCCAACCATTTATGTCACCAGATCAAAGCTTCTTTACTGACTTTGGAGAGTTGGCAGGTCCCTCTAGTCCATTCTGAATGAAAAAGGGAGACATTTGCCCTAAAGGTTTGTCTGAAAGAGAATGTAGTATAAGAAAATGAGGTACAACAGGTGTTACAGATGTTGAAGATTGCTGCTCAGAATTTTTGAGACGTGGCCATTTACCTATGGACTGTTTTTTTCACTATTTTAAGTTTTTATTTGGAGGATCCATAATAATAATAAAAATGAATATTTCAGTGCCCACTGACCCCATCCACCATGGAGACCTATGAGGAGATGCACTACAATGCCAAACAAGGACACTGCAGCAATGCCAGGGTTTTGTGAGCACTATATCCAAACACCAGCATCAGATACAATGTCGACAATGTTGAGAACATCCAACATTGGTTTTTGATTGACCCTAGCCCAAGTGGACCAGCCGACTGACCCAAGGGGGACCACCCCAAGGCTGCCTGTCTACAGAAATTCAAGGCCAAAGTGGTGTGTTAGGATTGGATCCCTCAACCACCAGGACCCTCTCCTCCCCTTCACGGGTCACCATGCATGGCAAACACGTGAGTGGATGTTTAAATCCCAGAGGAGGTAAATTGAAAGAATAGAACTTTCCCTGGAAGGTTCCCTCACCACATACAGGGATCCACATCGAGGAGCTCTTAACGTGAATATACTTTTCCTTCAGACTAAATCAGTAAAGACTGTAAATCCACAAATATTTCATAAAAGTACTTTATAAAAAATACATACTTGTAATGTTTACTAAGAACTCAAATTTAATCAAGCTACACTTGATATATTCATAATTATAATGTTTAGAATTTCATGGTTAAAAGATAATTCCAAGTTTGGCCTACTCAACCAGATTCATAGTGAAAGAGCTAACACGATTTCAAATTTAATATCAGCATACTAATTTGTCAATCCATTATTATTTAAAATAGTGTCTACATGATATCATTTCCTTGTACAAACAGGAAAGCAAATATGTGAAAAATTAAGAACATAGCTCAAGTATGTGCCTAAAGAACACACTATGGCATCCTTTGTCTCTACACTTCCTACAAATAAGTAAAGTAGTATTTGATAAATTTTAGCTTAACGTTAAGTACTTTTCCTCCACTAAAGTGTTAAAGACCCCCCCCTCATAATTCACAGAAATCTTTGTATAGTAATGAAGCTTCTCATTATATATCCAATTGATTAAGTACAATTCAAAAGTGGGGTCTGGACCCTAAAACAAACCCCTTTGAAACATGTGCAACTGGAACCTGAGAAAATGCACTATTTTCAAACCTAATAGTTTGTGAAGGTTGGTATGAATAGTTTAATACATTGCTCACCAGGATTCCAAGGGAGATTTGGAACACTAATGATAATGCAGAATCTTGGCTCATTGGCCTTAAGAACATACACCTAGACTTTCATCATGCCTGGGTATCCTTCTGAGCCAATTTTAGCACCCTTGGTATGCCATATAAATAACGATGACCCTTCTCCCCCAGGCAATTCCCAGTTTTCATACTAGCTTCAAAATTATGAGAAAAGTTTGGGAAAAAATTCACAAACTCACAATGCAAATTACTATAGGATGTGTGTGTGTGTGATGAATGTTTGAAAACACAAGTCTTAATATAAAGTTCTCTAAAGAAAGCATTCTGTTTACCAAGAACTAGTAATCATAAAGCCAGATTTATACATGCTTAATATAATTAGCTTATACATAAAATTTAAAAGCTGATAAAGATCAGGGTATTAACAAGAGATATCTTGTTTTGCTTATGTTCATAAAATTCGGTTACTTTACAGTACTTTGTCTTTAGCCAAACACAGATTAGATTGACATACTACTTATTAATTTTCTTACCTTTGCAATATTTGGCTTCTCAAATGGAGGATTTCCTAGTGGACCTTCCACAGATGGTTTGGTCATTTGTAAAATGCTTTTTCTCAGAAGCTGTAAAACATAAGTCAGTGTTCTATTCAACATTAAAATACCCAAGTTTTAGCCTTTAAATTAAAGGTCTGATTTTTCCAAAGCAGTTTACATTTAGTAAATAAATGTATGATGTGCTTTACATTAATAGAATATCCACTCTATAGAACATACAAGTTATTCCAGTCCATATTTCACCGTATCACTTTTATACATTCACTATACATTTGCTAAAATGCCACATACAAAAATGTTGGACATTGTACATTTTTCTACCCTTTGAAAGTTATTTTAAGATCTCTTTAAACTTTTAACTGTTATCAATCTTACATGTTTCATGTAGTGAAAACATTTCTTTTGTACAAACTAAACTTGACCCCAATGTCTCCACTTATGACTGGCTAGTCTCCAAGGTCCACTGATATGGAATTCTGATTTACATAATTTCAACATCCTGTACCAATATATTACATCACAATCAATAATTATCACTTTATTCTACTGAAGAAAGGCAGTCAACTATCTGGAAGAAGTCAAGTTTTAGGTCTTTTTTTGAAATACATTACAGGAGTTATATAAATTCACACAAGGAGCAAAGGTAATTAACTTTAAAATTAAAATAAATTATCTTTCTAACAAACCCACCTTAAATAAGTAAAAATAAACTTGCTTAGTGTCAGCATCTTCTTCCTTGTGAACACACATGAATAAGTTTTCAACATCAACAACAATTCCTAGTAATCTATTCAACTCTTCCTCAGCTGTCTGACCAAGGTGAGATACATGAGCTCCTACAATATGATAGGTATTGGTTAGTGTGTTCTAATATTCATCCTTTTCAAACATGCTCAAAAACAAATCACATTACATTTACACATATAGGTATACAAATATTTTGTATTTTTTTACACAAGGTTTATTATAAAAAAAGATGTAAAACCCCAAAAATATATAAAACTAAATTATACATTCCAAGGAAACAACATTTCAAGAAATTTCACACTATTTTTTTTTCAGATCATTTTTAAACTTAAGTTTTCAAAATACGTTTACTGTTCATAAACACAACTACTACATATTTACGCTAGCAGCAGCAGTGAGAAAACATTATTACTTGTACTTTCAGTTACAGGTGATTTCTCACCACTCTTAGGAAATATTCAAAGACTGTTTTGTTTTGATATTTGTTTAAAGCTACACAAGGGTTATCTGCACTGGCTACCCTGATTTTAGCTGCACAGAAGAAAGGCAGCTAGTCATCACCACTCATTGCCAACTCTTAGACTAATCTTTCACTAATGAATAGTGCAATTGGCTGTCACATTATAACATCACCAGGGATCCCAACCTGCAACCTGCAGATTGTACGTTAAGCACATAACCACCTGGCTATGCCAGGTCATATTAAAAAAGAAATCAAAATATCTTTTGACTTCAGCTTTTATTGATGTTTTTCAAAGAAATTTACTTCTCATCTGATTAGGATATTGATATCAATTTATCTAAATAGTGTGTCAGTGAGAAAGCACAGGAGAAAATCATCATAAAAACAGACATATTAAACAATAAATAGTAGTATATTTTGAATGTTGAACAACAATTACATTTCCTGATAACTTTTTATAATTCCTGCATGATGTATACAAGTAACTGAAAAACAGTGACAATGTCATGGATAATAAAAATGATGGATAACTCCTGGAACTAAAACTATAATATCAGCTCTATGGATGGGGTCCAGAAAAAGTGGAAACACCAATGTAAAGTCCCTTAATATGGTGTTGGGTCACCACATCCATCCAGCACATGCTGTGGCATAGAGTCTACTAACATCTGGAATTCTGCAGGAGGAATGCAACACCACTCTTCCACAAGAAAGTCAATCAATTCACATCTAGCTCATGGAAATGGAAAATGTTGTCTCAGAAATTGTCATGGTTGACTGGTTTCAGAACTGGTGACTGAGAGGGTTATGACATATGGATAATGTCAGTGTCATGCTCCTCAAACCTTTAGGTGACTACTTGTGCATCATGGATAGGAGTATCATTATCTTGAAAGATGCCCCTTTCTGCTGGACAAAAATGCTAAAACATCGAGGAAAGATGATCACTCAGTACCATTATGAAACAATTGGTGTTTACCTTGCCTTCTAAAGGTATGAGTGCCCCAAACAATGTCAAGAAAATGTATCCCGCATTGTTACAGAACTGCTACAACACTTCACTGTTGGAACCAAGCACTAAGGCTGTAACAATGTATCTCAGGATGGTAAAAGTGTTAACACCCACACCAGCCATCCTGAGATACATTTTTACTACAAGTGGATTTCGATTCATCATGAACAGGGCTGTAAAGTTCTTTAGGTTGACACCACACATGTACTCGTTCATTTATCAAGAACATGTTGAAGGATGATATATCTGACCATATAACATTTCTCCACAGCTCAGGAGGCCATAGCCTAAGCTCTTTTCATCATTGTACGCACAACCATGCAGTAAAAAGTTAAAATTAAAGTAAAATTATTAAAATTCATAAAAAGAAATTACAGTAAAACAAAATAATGTTTAATTTCTTAATTAAAAACAAATAGCATTAAATCCAATTTTTATATCTAGTCTAAAACAGTAAGAGAAAAATTACAATAATACATACAAGTTGTAAAGGACTTTCTGTAGCATAATTGTAATTATCACAACTCGCAAGGATGACTAACGAGTAAGTTCAAAAATCAGCATTCGCCACCAGAAATTGGCCTTTCTAGTCCTGGTTTGGAGTTATTTGATGTTATGGCTGTTTTCAAAAAGTAAACTAATATAAGTTTTAAAAGACTTGTAGCAAAATTTTAATTATTATAACTCACCTGGATGACTAATGGGTAGTTCAAAGATCAGTGTTAGACACCTGAAATTGGCCTTTCCAGTCCTTGTTTTGCGTTATCTGATGTTACAGCCATTTTCTGATTTCAAATCAAATTTGGGGAATCATATTAAAAAAGGACTAATTTATAAATTAAAAATTAAAAATAGTATTAAAAAGATTAATGGCCTTTAAAAACCTAAAAACATTTCTAAGGTGGACAGTGTCACCATCTCCAGTAACACTGTCTAATGTTATGGATAAGGCTTGAGACAAAACATATTTAGAATGGTACTGTCGTTAAGAGTCATGATGACAGCAGGGCAATAAAATGTGGCTTATTGTGATCTGAGTGTCACACAGAAAACACATTAGTGCATCATTCCCAGATAAAAAACAATGTGTTTAAAACTATGACCAATGCGTAGTCTAGTTAAGAAAACTCCTCTTTCTGATTCTTAGGAAAGCAAGATACCCAAAGTCCAATAGAGGGTTTTATTTGGAAAAGCTTGTTTTCACGTTGCTCACTCCAAGTCGACTGCCAACTGGCATGGGGCCAAGCCTCGAATAAGGACTTGGTCCATGCATGGAACAGGAACAGCAGTGATAGTGCCCGAACAGACAGGTTTAGCTGCGGTGTCGGTGAGCTCATTCATGCAAATACCAATGTGGCCAGGTATCCAGAAAAATTGAATAAAAGCAGATGCTAAAGAAAAATTGGCCAGTTGGTTTTGGATATCGGCGAGAACAGGGTAAGAACTAATGTGAAGCAATTCCAGGGCCAGTAAAAAACTAAGCAAGTTAGCATAAACAGTGCAATTTGAGTACTACTTAGCTTCTACATGATCCAGGGCAAGAGAAATGGCATACAGTTCTGCAGTGAGTAAAGAAGCTGTAGAGGGGATTCTGTGCACAACCACCAAACCACAATAAACCATGGTAGAGCCCACACAGTCACCTGATTTTGAGCCATCTGTATAAAGAGGAATGGAAGGATGGTTCTAAAGATGTTCAGCAAATAACAGACAGTACTTCTAATCAGGAGTAACTGTTTTTTTCAAGTAACTTCAAGAAAGGTCACATTTGGGAATTGTAATAAGCCATGGTGGGATAGGCTGACCAGTGGGTACAGCAATGTTATTCAAGGACAAACCAAATTCATCCAACTGCATCTGAATACGAAGGCCAAAAGGAGCAATGGCACGGCCCACCAAGGATGAAAAATATAACCCCAGGTGGGATGCTGTGATAAGGATCGAAGATTTGAAGCATACAGTAAAGACAGTTCCAAAAGGAAGAGGTGTAGAAAAAGTTCATGAGAGTCTGTGTATGAGCTATGAACTGGGGAAGTGCGGAAAGCACCGGTATAGAGCCTAAGTTCCTGATGATGAATGGGATCTAGCATCTTCAAGGCCAAGGTCCTGGCAGAAACACAGACCAGTAACCCATTGTTTAGTTTTGATCAAGTAAGAGCACGATATATCTTTAGCACAGAACTTCATCTGCTCCTCAAGTGGTTGAAGAGAGGAAATGAAGGTTCATTGCTCTTGTACATTTGACTTGTAGCTGCTTGATGTATGGTATAAAGGTCAGCATGCAGTCAAAGATAAGCCCAAAAAACTTTGTCTCAGGACCACAGGCAGCACAACCTCACCGATACGAAGTTCAGGTTCAGGGTAAGTATCCTGTTGGCAGCAAAAGTGCATGCAAATGGTTTTAGAGAGAGAGAGATCAAAGCAATTTGCTGTGGCCCATTTTAGTAAATGATTGAGGACAGTCTGTAGCTGCAGCTCAATATACCTCACGTTCAACGATTGACATGAGATGTGAAAGTTGTCAATATAGAGCACGTTTGCAACAGTAAGAGGGAGTTGTTCAGTGATGACATTAGTCTTTATACTGAAAAGTGTGACACTCAGAACACAGCCCTGAGGGACTCCAAGTTTCTGTGAAAAAGAATGGAAAAGTGTCAAACTCACATGAACTTGGAATCACCTCTCAATTAAAAAATGTTTAATAAAAATGGAAAAATGGCCATGTAACCCATATGTATGGAACTTTTGCAAAATGCCATACCTCCATGTTGTATCATAAACCTCTTCAATGTCAGAGAATACTGATATGAGCTGTTGTTGCTTGAGAAAGGGTTCTCTGAGTGAAGTTTCAAGTCGATTGAGGAAGTCCATGGTGGAGCACTGTCATCGAAACCCACACTGGGTGGGAAAGAGGAGGTTGTTTGATTCATGGAAACAAACAACTGAGCATAAACTATCCTCTGTATCGGTCTTACAGAAACAGCTTGTCAAAGCAACTGGACAGTAGTTTGAAGGAATCTTGTGATCCTTCCCAGGCTTAAAAAAGGTAGGACAATAGCCTGGCACCAAGCATCAGGAAAAACATTCTCTTGCCATATTCAGTTAAAAACAGTCAAAAGAATAGAAAGAGAAACAGGAGATAGATGGTGCAGCATTTCAAAGTGTACATCATCAGGTCCGACCAATGTACTGCCAGACCAATGAAGGGCCAGTTTGAGTTCCACCAGTGTAAAGGGACGATTTTCGTCATAAAGACAATCAGCTCAAAAGAAAAGAGGTGATAGCTCTGCCAAAGTCTTGACGGCTAAGATGGTAAAGGAAGAAGCAAAAAGTGCTAGATACCCAGCAAAACCTTTTACCCAGAGTATCAGCAATGCTTCGGGTATCAGCTACTTCCTGGCCATCACAAAGCAAAAGGGAGAGGGGGAAAGAAATATACTGCCCACTGACCTTTCAAATCTTGTCCCATATGACTTTGGAACTGGTGGTAGAAGATATACTGGTTATGAACTTAATCCAAGAGTCCTTCTGGCTCTGACGTCTTACTCACCGAGAATGTGCACAGGCCTGCTGAAACGTGATGCAGTTTGAGAATGTGAGATACATACAAAAAGTATCCCAGATCCATTTCTGAGCCTTCTGTGCTATGTGGCGTACAGGATTCCACCATGGGTGAGGATATCATGGAAAACGTGTCGAGGTTTCAGGAATACACTGAGCAGCTGCCTGTATTATATAATCAGTTACTGCTGCCACACAGTCATCTATTGACTGCTTGCAGACAATGACAGGATCAAGTTCTGTGAGGTTAGTGAAAGAGGGCCAGTTTGCTTGATCCAGCTTCCACCTAGGCATATGGGTCAGATGGCACTGACCACGGGCCAGTCTCTCTCAAAATTATAGGAAAATTATTACTACCTTGTGGATTGCTGTTAATCCTCCATGAAAAGTGGGAGAATAGTGAAGGGAAGCAAACTGAGAGATCAATGGCAGTAAAGGACTGACTAGGTACATGAAAATAAGTAGAAGAACCACTACTGAAAAGGGAAAGGTTGTGATCAGAGAGCATAAGCTCTATGAAGTGACCCCTCCCATCAATATCAACTTCCCCAGAGGGAATGATATCCATTAAAGTTCCACTGGATTAAAAAGGGAGACAGCAACTGTTCAGTGAGAGCATCAAGGTCTGATTGATCATAGGTCTCTTCAGGCAACAGGTAGAGAGAACAAACAGTGATAATACGATCCAAGGAAACACGAATGGCTACGGCCTCCAAGGGCGTGTCGAGTTGCATAGCCAGGGTAGGCACATGCTGATCAAGCAAGTGTCAACCCTCCATGCACTTGTCCATCACACAGCAAAGAAAACCACAAAAGGTGACTGTATCAGCAGGTTTCAGAAATACTTCCTGTAAGGAAAGACATGCAGGATGGTAGGAAGCAATCAGTGCTTTAAAGTCTTCTAGATTAGAACGTAAACCTTGACAGTTCCATTGTATCAAGGTGGCCATTTTTATGTTTGTATAGGCAAATTGGGTGGTGAGCCCTTCTGTTTATGACCATGTCTTTTCTCTTTTCTGTTCTTATTCAAAGGATGTCTACTGACCTCCATGGTTCCTGCCCTGGGTTCACTAGACATGTCTTTGCTGTTGGAAGAGAACTTTAGCAACTGAGGACATGAAGAAGTAGTTGCTTTGCCTCTTGGGGTGAGAGAAGAAGATGTACCCATAGAAATGCCCACACCCAGAACCAAAGAAAACAAATCTTGAGGTTTGCTGGAATGTATGTCAGGCACAGAGATGGGTGTTGAAGTTGATTCATCAACTTTTTTAACCATGGAGGTCAACAGACTTTCAATTTGGTTTAAAAACGATTCTTTTTGAGGCACAGAGAGATCCATCTGCACTACCACTAAAGTAGTAGAATGAAGTGCAGCAGCATATGTCTGAGATGAAGTGGTGGACAGCAACTTTCGAGCCTCAGAATCAGTAATGTTTTGAATTGTTTTCAAATACTGCACCTCTTTTTCTTCCAACCATTTAGGGCAAGAACAAAAGTAGGATGGGTGAGAGCCATTGCAATTATTGCAATGAGATGAGGGTCCATTCCACACTCATAGGCATCATGGTCCTTGCCACTGCAACATGCACATGTCAAGTAACCACGAAATGATGTCTTCAAGTGACCAAATCGCTCAAACTGGAAATACCTGAGAGGGTTTGAAATGTATGGCCATACCTTGCAATTAAGATAACCTACCTTGATGGTGGCAGGTGATGTAAATGTCAGAATGAGGACACTGGTCAGCTTCATAATTCCATCTTTGCAAGTAGAGATACGCCTTACTACAGAAACTCTTTGGGTGGAGAAACAAACGAGAATCTCTGACTCAGGAATGTTCTTTAAATTGCTCTCAACAATAACTTCTCGTGATGAATTCAAAGTAGCTTGAGGTGTAACCTCAATAAATATATCCCTAATCGCCTTTGAATGCAAGAGGAGTTCACTGTGTTGAGATGTGGATGTTTCCACCAATATGTCACCAGAGCGAAGTTTCTTTACTGACTTTAGAGAGCCAGCAAGTCTCCCTAGTCCCTTCTGAATGAAAAAGGGAGACATTTGCCCTAAATGTTTGTCTGAAAGAGAACGTAGTATAAGAAAATGAGGTACAACAGGTGTTACAGATGTTGAAGATTGATGATCAGAATCTTCAAGACGTGGTCATTTACCTATGGACTGTTTTTTCACTATTTTAAGTTTTTATTTAGAGCATCCATAATAACAATTAAAAAGGAATATTTCGTGCCCACCAACCCCATCAACCATGAAGCCCTATGAGGGGATGCATTACAGTGCCAAACAAAGACACTGCAGCAATGCCAGGGTTTCGTGAGCACTGTCTCCAAACACCAGCATCAGATACAATGTCCACAACATCTGTTGAGAAAATCCAACACTCCTACTTGGTTGACCTTAGCCCAAGTGGACCAGCCAACTGACCCAAGAGGGGCCACCCCAAGGACACCCATCTACATGAATCTGAGGCCAAAGTGGTGTGTTAAGGTTGGAGTCCTTAACCACCAGGATCCTCTCCTCCCCTTCATGGGTCACCACGCATAGCAAACACATAGATGGATGTTTAGATCTCAGAGAAGGTAAACTGAAAGAACAGAACCTTCCCTGGAAGGTCCTCTTGGAACAGAAATGGTGGGAGGAGGGGTTAGGCAAGGGACAAACGTGGAAATGTGAGACTAGGATAAATGCAAAAGGAGAATAGAGAATTAGGAATACCACCACAGACTTCTTGTTAAAGAATGGGGTAAAACAAAGGAAACAGGTAATTAACTTGTAAAAGAAGAATATCCCTTCTTAAAAGATCATAACAACAACAAAAAAAAAAAAAGAGAACCATGTGAGTAGGAAAAGGGCAGAGGAGTTGGAATGAGAAACAGAAGGAAAACAGTAAAATCTGATTTCCTCAAATAATTGGTTAGGGAAACAATGAGAAGCTTCTATCATAAGGTGAAGAGAGGAGAGATAACTAAAAAGGGTAGTGATGAGGGCATGTAGTAAGGAAATTTGGGTGCTAGATAGCAGGAAGCTGACAAATAATGTGCCTCTCAAACTGGTAAAATAAACACCAAATGGTGGGAATCAAGTAAACGAGAGGGAGAATGACTATATGAAGAAGATAGGAATCAGTCAGGTGGAAGGGAACAAGGCATGGGGTTACGTGAATGAAGTTGATCAAGAAAGAAGATGGCATGAATGGAAATATTACATGAGAGTGGAAAAAAAAAATTATGAGGGCATGAATTATATAAGAGGGAAAAGGAAGTATTGTAGGTTGCAGAGGACAAATATATAATAGTTCAAACCTGGTTAATGAGGTTCTGGAAACATGAAGATTAGATGTTTTTCAGAAGGCATTAAGGTACCTAAAGCAAAGTATAAAGGTGGAAAAAGCCATTCAAAATCCATCCTCATCACCAGTATCAAAATCAAGGGAAGGGAACTGTGTGGTAGGTACAGAAGTAGAGGGTCCCAGAGGTATCATTGACCCCATACACATTGGACAATGACCATCAAGACTTCTTCAGATAAAGGACTTCCAGAATTGTTAGCAATCTGATCAGTATAAATGACATTTTTCACCCACAGAAGTTGAAGAATTTAGATTCAATTGTGAATTCATAATGATTATGTATGAACACAATAAAAGTAAGTTGAAAAAAGTTCTTTAGCAAATTTCAGCAAATAAAAATGTGTTGACATTACTGTACAGAGGAAAAGAATGTTTGTTCTTGCATGTGAATGTGAATGGAGGATTTTACACAAGAAGATGGTCATACTCTTATTGGTAGAGGATTTTGCAGCATGATACACCACCATACAGTGATGTGAATTTGCATAGCCACACATGAATTTAGGTGGAAGTTTTCACAAAGCTGGTGGCATGCAAGTTTCTCATGCACACATCTGCAACTTCAAGAGCAAAATAGCTGTGTGTGTATGGAGGTCAGCATTTGTTTCAATAATTTAGTGATTTGATAATCAAGCTCTAAAGCTATTACAAACTTTAACAGTAAAGCATAATACATATAATACCTAAAACATGACCACAGCTCCTGCAAGGATCATTCAAACTAGCAAGTGGTTGGGAAACATCCAGCCTTGGTGGATTTGGTGGAGGGTTGGGGTTTTTCCATCCATTACACTTACACCCATCTTCTGCCTGTATATAAAAAAAAAAAGAAAAAGTTACCTACTTGTTTGTTTTGAATTTCATGGAAAGCTACACAAGAGCTATCTGTCTGTGCCAGCCATGCCTAATTTAGCAGTGTAAAACTAGTGAGAAGGTATATAGTCATCACCATCCACTGCTAGCTCTTGGGCTACTCTTTTACCAAAGAATAGTGGAATTAGTCCTCACATCATAACATCCCCATGGCTGAAAGGTCAAGCATGTTTGTTGTGACAGGGATTAAAACATAAAACCTTCAGATTACGAGTCGAGCACCCTAATCACCTGGCCATGCTGGGCCTGTTACCTAGTTGAAGAAGTCTCAATTTATTGTTTCAACCTGCATTTCATAAGGATATTTTCTTGGGATTTCTCTAACCTTTGATGCTAAGATGATACCAAATGTAGAATGAAATTTGGTTAAAACAAACTGATTTGTACAATTTATCTTGAAAGACAGCAGAATAAATATAGTCACAATTTATTATTTAGTTTTTGCATGTCACAGCATATGTGCACATTATATGTACATACAAGCTACAGAAAATTTATTCATTAAGATATCAGATAATTTGGAGATAAAATAAGCTTACATGGTTCAAAGATTAGATAAATGTGTGAAAAAGTATAACATTTTGTTATAATTGAGCACAAGTATTTTCTTTATCTACACACAGGAATATATATATATATATATATATATATATATAAACATGCACACACAGTATGAAATACAGAAGTCATATGACTGAAGATAGCTTAAGACTTAGTTATCTTGAAGTTTTTTTATTTAAAATTATGGTGTTTCAATTTTTAATAAACATGACTTCATCAAGTTGCAATGTTTATAAATATTTTTTTTTATTATTATTATTACATTTATCATTAAATAAGCTTACTGTTTAGTAAGTATGGCAGTAATGCTCATGAAACACAAATTGTTGAAAGTTTTACTAAAATCAACCCTAATATGATAAGGAGAATATCACATCACACAGGGAGACATATCTTACATCATGAAAATGAAGGCAGGCAGACAGACAGACATTTTGGGTTATTAATCAAACCTTCTGTCAGTCTGTGTCAATATGAGATATGTAAATATGTAATAAATTCTTTATTTCATAAACACTTTTTGCCCATCCCAGTTTGCCACTTAAACAAATACCAAATATTATTAATCACCCTCTATTGCATGTAAAAATAAATAGTCTTAATTACGAATAATAAACTATAAAGGCTTCTATGATCACACTGCCATTGGTCATCTGTTGGTATCATTACAATTAGCACTGGTTTTGGTCCTATGAGAATACCTAGCCAGGTTGGACCTGCTTAGCAATATAATGAAACACAGAACTGAAACTGTTATATGTAAAACTTCACATACTATACTTATCACATTTGGCCAATATAATTATTACTCTTTGAGAAATCTAATATTCAATATGTTTTAATTTAATGCTGTACATCACTATGAATTATTGGAACAGGAAATACTGTTGCAGTGTAGCAAGTGTGAATACATGACTACTAGTGTATCTGGTCTATATTTATCTATATCAATCCCCTGAGGCATTTGATGGTAACCTAGCAAAAGAAATCCTGCCTGGTGACCAGACTTGAAAAGAGGGGTTTAAAGAGAACAAATCAAAGTTACTAATAATAGATATAGTAAAAACTTTATAGCATAACAAATGCTTGGACTTGCATTGGAATATATACAGTCAGAAAGTCACATGCATCCTACAGTGACAGTATTAACCGTTTGTACCTTAATAGTCAACAACCACATCATGATAAACAAATAGCCTAGCATAACTTGCAATTGAACAAGATAAATGTAATATGTTAATTGCTTAGGTTTGTGTTGGAGTAGATATATTCAGTTTCTGTATTGATCATCTCAATTGTGCAATTTACACTACATCATGGAAAGCAATTTATATAGTGTAACTAGTGTTAGGTGCTGGATAAAATAACTTCGAAATGCTTAGATTTACAATAGATTAGGAAGTCCAGGATAAAGAATGTCATGCATAATCCATAACTATTACATTATTTTATGAAACCAATATTCTTATACTTATTGAAATTTGTATGAAAAGTGGTGCAATTGTCAATGGCATGCATTTTAATGAAAAAAATCACACTTACCACAAAACTGATAAAGAAAATTAGTGTGCAAAACCTTTTTCAATCCATAACAGTGTGTGTCAGTGACCTTCGCTAATTAATTTTGCTCAACAGCCAGTACTCAAAGTATGGCAGAAATATTGTTGTTGTTTTTTATGTTCATCTCATAATTTGTTTTGTTGTTAAGCACAAAGCTACAAAATGGGCTCTGTCTGCTGCAGGTATCTAAATCTGACATTTTAGACTTACTAACAAGTTATCTAATAGATGTAAATAGAGGAAATTTAATTTTTGTCTTAAATCTTTAGTTGCTTGAATTGATGAATGAATGTGTGACCAAAAAATAAAAGCATCAAACAGTACAACTGTGACTAAAAATCTGATTTTCTTATAGTACTGTTGCAGTTTATAGTTCTCTGAACACTTGACACCATACTGCTACTGATAAGTGTGAGGAATATCAGAGCATCACATCATTTACTTTATATAACCATGTACCACTACATATGATGTTGACATTTCACTAGTTTTAATACTGATGATGGTATCTCTATGTACCACCTTAGAATTATTCTCTCTCTCTCTTAGGTCAATTAAAGCTATTGGATAAAACATTGACCACATTCTCTACTTTATACAAATATTTCATCTGTTTCCATATTTGCTATTAGCAAAGCGATTTTTGTTTTTATCAACTAGATACGTCTCAAATAGCTTGAGTCACATCCCGTGGTTTTGTGTGTGTGTGTGTGTGTGTGTGTGTGTGTGTATGCTTGCTAATTTGTTTACTTCAGAAAGAATAATCTCTATTCAAAAGAATAAACAGATGAGTTACTATAATGATACTTTGTATTAAATAATTTATGCTATGAAGATAATCATAGTTATCAGCTTGGTTTCTGTAGCATAGGGATATTACAGGTTGCCCAATGATGTGTTGTGCTGTGGATACAAAAGATTGTATTAATCTTGAAATGATTATCTTTTGTTACAGACCAGCATTTGATGGGCTAAGTGGCCTTTAGTCACTTTGTTTAAAAGCAACTTGTGTTTAAACACATAAATATGCAGATATGAATATAAAAGGATGAGTTTGGTTATTAAATGGTAGAAAGTTTACCTACATAAGCTGTCTTTCTGTCACATTACTCATTGTGCTTTATGTTGGTTCTCACATAGATGACAATGTTGCTAGATTAAGATTCATTGTGTTATTTCTGAAAAAAAAAAGTTCATTACAACAATTAAAATTATGGATTTTAAACACATGATAACTAAAAAAAGTGATTTCAAAATGTATATTTACTCCATTAGATATCTGTTCTTATCAATATTCACTTACTTTGCATGAGGAATAGATTGCAAGTTTTTCCAGTTTCTTGTTTCTAGGCCAGCTTTTCACCTGTGCTTTTTTTTGAGCAATACGCTGAAGATTATTCTGCCTATTTGATTCACCTCCTGAACTTTTCACATGACTGTTAAGCTGTGATTGGCCAGGAGAAGGCTCTGTTGGTCCACTGCTTGAAGACATGTTTCTTTCATTCATTATTCCATAACCTAAAAATGAAACAGAAGGTGGAACATACAATAATTTTCAAATAACATCTATGAATCATCTTTTAGGACTTACAACTTTCTTTAAAATAGTGCAAATGTATTTCTGATGAACTCCACTTTTAATAAACCTAGCTTTCAAAGATTATTCACCAAGACTTACTTGAAATCAATGGGATGTAACTTATTTTTAAATCTAATGAACAGAGTGAAACAGTAGTGTTCTGTTAATTAATTACACTTATTTAATACACAATGTTATAAAAATAAAAATAATCTATGCAAGTAACTTATACAATGTACATACAACTAATTAACAAATGTTTCCTTACACAGAAGACATTCACAAAGTAATGAATCCAAAGATGGAATATTTTATAAATTAGGATTTCTGAAATTTTAATAAATCTAATATGTCCCAAAATAAACTGTTGGCATATGGTAGAGCATGTCTTTCTTATCACAAAGCCACATTGGGCTATCTGCTGTGTCCTCCAAGGGGAATTGAACCCCTGATTTCAGCACATTTAAATCCAAAGACTTGCCACTGTGTCCCAGCAGAGGATATATGGTAGCTTCTCTCTAAATTTATTAACATAACAGTTACTTTACAAACAAATAAAACCTCCATACATTTTGTTATACTTTTATGTATCCAAATAATATAAAATGCAAATAAATTTTATATTAAAAATGTAAACTGAAAGTAATGTAAAAGATCCACTAAATCTTTTAAAAGGAAGACAAAAGAAAACAAAAAAACAGGAAAACTATGTTACTGTTAATGAATTTTGTTGTTGCTATTGCTAATGTAAATTTACTTTTACTATACTTTATATTTTACATATTCAGTATCATTATCAGGCCTATACACACTTTAACACTAGTAACAATATTAGTCTACCACCACCACCAAAGCAACTTAGTACTTATAACGTTGCATTTATTACGTTTCCGTTTCAAAAAATATACTAGTATGTGTTTTATAACTACGGTAAAACACCCTACCGGCATCTTCGTTAACATTACTGTTGCTTTCTGCACTGTCATAAAAAAAATTAAAAAACGCTGCATAAAAACATTCAGTAAATCAGATTCAAAACCCCCAAGACCAATAGATGAATTGATGACTAGTTTTTGTACCTACGACATTCAATTCAGATCATATATTAAAAACTTGAATGAAAATACGATACATTACACATGCTGATGTACAAAAAATACGAAAAGAAAAATCATACTTCCTAATAACGTACAAACTGTTATTCTTAACTATAACTAATAACAACGTACGCTTAACACTAAGCCAGATATAGCGCCATCTCTGGAGGTGAAAGTATAAGTAAAATAATAATTTTATCCTATTTGCTCACTTCCAGTATTATTTTATTGCTTGATTAAAACTAACCACAACTTATTAAAAATATTATTAAGCCTGAAAACATATCTTTATTTGTTAGCTAGTCTTTACAGTTCCCAAACTAACTTAGGTCTTATATCGTTTAATTAAAGGAGTATTGAACAAAACTAAGAAGTAAAAATTTAAAAAATTAAAAAAACAAGTTAGTTAATAGAAATTTATTAATTTAATGTAAATAAAACTTTATTAGTATAAAAGTAAATTAAACAACTGTACACAGTCATTGCTCAGATAAATCTAATATTTCATAAGTATTTAGAGCGAAGCGTAATTTGCAATTAGTTTTTGGCTGACATACACGTTTAACGTACTGACTAGGAAGGCATGAGAATAGGGCATCTTTTTTTTTCTTCCCCTTATATGCAATGTTTGGTGACGTGTGGTCTAGCATTAACTGTTTGAGTTTAAAACAAATATTTCATTCCAGGAAGAAAATAAGAAAAAAACAATGACGTTGTGAATACCAAATCACACAAAATAATAATATATCAGTTTACCAGAAAAGAGAAACTTATTCACTATTTTTTTTTGTTTAGAATTAAACACAAAGCTACACAATGGGCTATCTGTGTTCTGCCCACCACGGGTATCGAAACCCGATTTTTAGTGTGGAAGTCCGCAAACATACTACTGTGCTACTGAGACTTTCACTAAACAACAATACAAAACTTTTCTGAAAATAACATTAAATAACAAATCAAGATAAAGCTAATACCTGCCATAATCTACAGTAATGTATATAATACGTGAAAAGGTATGGCTCATTAATGAAAAAATGTCATTTTTCAAGAATCGTAAGGCAAACTTTTGTGGGAGGAGAGGAGGTAGAGGAAACTATTGGGACTGTGGATTGCCTCAGGTACATATAAAGTATAAACCATAAGATGCAAACATATTATTTTTAATTCCTATTAATTTAGTTTTATAAATATTTTTATGACCTAAAACTAAACACTGAATTTTTCTGTATAAACACTTGTGTGTGTGTGTGTAATAACTCGTAGTGAGCAAGGTGTAAAATCGGGTGTATCATTTCGTAATTGTTGAAAATTTTTACGAAGGAAAAAAAAGGTGCTTATGTGGCATAAGAGCAAGAAGACGAAGGTTCAAGCCAATCTAGCTTCTTCTCCGTGCACATCACTAATAATCTATTTATTTTTATAAGAAGTAAATGTTACGTAATTCTAATTTAACTACTTTCGCTAGTCTCGCTTAATGTCCCATCGTAGGATTTTTATTTCCTTTCCATACCAAGAGATTATATACCATATGACTTACAACTCTGTGTTTGTAGTACATAACTACATACATGAACCTTTCAGGAACCTCTTAATATGGAAACTAATCTTTTAATATCCAGTATGCATAAAAAAGGAGGAAAACTAGCGCTTAAAGCAAATGAAAAATAGCTGAAGAATAAAAAATATATAAGACAAACAAGCACAGATAGCCCTTGAGTAGCTTTGCGAGAAATTCAAAAACAAACAAACAAACAAACAAACAATAAGACAAACAAAACCTTAACAGAAAACAAAATAGAAAACGCCATTTTACAGCCTCTTACCTTTATAAATAATCAAATAAGTTTACAGATAGGCATGTAAAGGAGTAAAATACTCACATAGTGTAATAAAACAAAGAATACATTTGTAAATTATCGAGCACATTTCATAAATCGATACGCATATTTAATATATGAACAGACAGTTTAATAACACGAATGTAGTGTTATAAATTGCTAAATACATTCAATAAATCAAGATATATTTCTCTGTCAGTTTATAAATAACATTTCTAATATAATTTATAATTTTCTCTGGAAACAAAAATGAAAGAACCAATAAGTAAATAATTGATTACATAGAGAAAGATAGCTTAAATTGCACAGTCACACTTAGTGTTATATTCATGCTGCGTGAGCATTACCAGTGTTGATTTAACTGTATATGTATATATATATATATGTACTTATCACTGGTAGCGACTGCTCTTCATCGAGAATTTAAGAATCATTGGCATGTAAATACTAAAGATTAAATACACAACTAACCTGACTTGGCACTAAATAGTATGATAAAAACAAAGTGATATTAAAAAATTTATTTACAACAGTTACGAAGATCAGTAACACTAGTAGAATATTTTGTAACAGTCAAGCAAAATCTCTTTATTTGCTTAAAATTATTGACAATTAAAATCAATTTCTGAAAATGTTGTGATTGAATGTATTCTCTTATTTTTCTATCAAACTATGGACGAATAAAAGTATTCAAATTCTAAATAAGTTTTATGTTATCTTGTATGTTTCGGTTAATTACTCGATTAATGAATTGACAACTAATTTGTTTAAACAGTAAAGTTCAGTCTTTTGTCTTGATGTTTTAGTTTATTAAATACCCATATACATAACATATTTTAGTGTCTTTGAGACATAACCTTGGTTATTAATCAGTATTACAACGAATATCTATTTTCACTTAAGTTTTACTTATTTTAAAATTAATCTTTACGTTTAATTTGCTTGCAGTCGATATCAAGTTCCACATTTTAAAGAGCGTCTTTAATCTAAGACTAAACATTATTTACACTTTACTCGTCGAATATTGATTACTGTATAACAAATATAACAGTTTTGAAAGGGGATTTCAATACCCCTGATGGACAGAGCACAGGTAGCTTCGTGCTTAATTTGAAACAAACCAAACTAATTGTAAAATATATAAGAATGGAATAAATTGTCAGAAAAAGCAGAAAGTACTGTCAATCGTTGTGTACAAGTTACATAGCCTTATTAAAAGACAATGCAATCAAAAAACAAACTTAGGTAAGCCATTTTCGTTTTAGAAAACAAAAATAAAAATTAAATAGCAAATATTTCACTGGTGTGTATGTAATAAACTACTGATATTACAATATACAAAGTATGCATAACAGTTTATTATAAGCTATGTTCTTATAATAGTATAATTTATAAATGTATAAAGAATAATATAAAAGTTTTACATTATGTAAATTTTTAAAAAATATAGTTTTACTCTTACACTATCTCATGCAAAGATACAAGTATATTTTACACCTTCAGATAGCTGACAAGTCTATTCACATTTAGTAATATTGGCTATTTGATTTGATGTATGTATATTTTATACTCATATTTTTTTAATTAAAAAGGTTTTATCTCTTTCTTTTCTTCATCGAATAAATCTGTCTCCAACTATTTTGTTTGAATATATGATGGCTGTAGATCAGCTTCTCAATTTATCTTTAAGTAGTTATAATTTATATTTGAGTAGTTATAAGTTACTCAACAAGTATACAAAAACTGTACTACATTAATCATGACTTTACGTAAGCATAAAAAAACAACAAGCAGACAAGTTATACATTTCTTTCGAATTTCAAACTGAAATTTTTTGTTAATATGATGACGCCCATCATAATACACATCTGAGTGTGAAATTATCAGAACAAACACTAATTCAGTGTATATATATATGCAGTAATACATTATATTTTAATAAGCCTACTTGAAAAGGCGTAAGCGAAATTAATTTATAATAATAATACGAACACAATTAACAGGGGTACAACTATTTAGAAGCTTAACACCCTAATGATACTTATTTTTATTTACTTTCTTGTCTGACTTATATCCATAACAATCAACCACACTTTCATTTGATGATATTATTATTTTTCATCTTGACACGCTGAGCGGGTTTATTTTATTTTATTTTCCCTTTCTCCAATGGATAATACAATAAGTTATTTATTTTACACAAAATATATATCATCTATTTAGTTGTATTTCAGTATTTTTTATCACTAGCGTAAAAGCCCGTCAAAAATTATACGAAACCACGATAAATCAAAACTAAAACTATTTCATACAAAACACCAAATAAATATGAAATTTTCCTTTCCAGGAATTTGCTGCATATTATTCCTGAATCAGTTATATATAACTGACTAAACATTTTACATATTGGTGCCTCTGGATAGAAGGTTCCCATGATCGAAGATACGGACGTGCATATGCACCCTGCGAATTTATATGAAAAACAAGGCAAATATTAGCGTCAATCTATTTTTGGGAACTATAACGAAAACGCTTTCTTTAAAACAGACTGAATATACCAATTATCTCCAGGGAAGAGGATGTCTTTTTCTTAAAAGAAAAATAGTCATGTATGCAATCACATGATCACTGTATGTTTTAACCTTTTAAAACATCCTCTTCGGATCCTACCTAGCTTGACGTCGTAATAATGTGGATGATGTTGTGTCACACATATAACACCGTTCATGATCTGGTCTTTAACCGGCTTTTGTATAGAAAAAAAAAGTGCTAAAATGTAGCAGCTATTTACGCCTACGTTAGCGATTAAATACAACAAAAGTGAAAACGGGCAATCTAAAGTAGAAGTATTATAAGAGAAAAAATATAATATGACTCGCGTAATTGGCGAAATTCGAAGAAAACGAGCAGACCGACTGACTGACTGAGAAATACTTGGCTTTTATATATATTGGTATCCAAATGTATCTTTCGCAGGAGCCTACATGATTCTTTGAATCCTGTGTAGGATCAACATAATACATATGTTGTAAGATGCATTGAATTTCGTGCAGCGAGAATATTTACTGAATTCTGAGCAATATCTTATACAAGATTCTGGTATGATTATAAGGTATCATAAAGGATGTTATAAAAGATACTGTCCAAAACTAAAATTAGGAAAAAATATAATGTGTAACATGTACAACGTTATACGAAGTAATAACTTATATACCACGATCACGTACACACAGTACAGGGAATATTTATTTTTAGAATTTCACGCGAAGTTACACGAAGGTCATTTAGAAGTGTAAGACTAGAGGTAAGGCAACTAGTTATCAACACCCACCGCCAACTCTTGGGCAGCTCTTTTGCCAACGAATAGTGGGATTGATCGTTACGTTACAACGTGCCCATGGCTGAAAGGACGATCATGTTTGGTGTGATGAGGATTCGAACCCATAACACTCAGATTACGAGTCGCACGCTCTAACTACCTGGCCATGTCACACTAAAATTAGCTACCTGCAATAATAATAAAATATATCTGAAAAAAAGTTATCCCGTAATAAATGTATTTGCTATAAAGAACGACATCAGAACAAAGTAAAACTGAATAAAGAGTAATGGAAAGGTACAAATTAAGGGTGGAATTATTCCAACAGACATTAGTAGCTAAAACAGCTCAGCAGTCCAAGAAGCTAAAACCACAGTAAACAGAGCAAATTATCAGAAATATTTATGTCAACAAAACTAGTTATGACACATTAGCGTGTCTTTTTTTTACTTTCTTGCTGTCTTCATGAGCATGAGGAGGACACATGAACGTATCGAAATTATTTTCTTCTACATAAAAACTTCTAAAAGTTTTTCACTTTATTTTCTGTGATACTTCAACAGAGTCGGAAAAGCTTTTTTATGTCAATGCTTTACTTTGGAAATGCAAACAAAATAATAATAAAGATATAAAATAAAAACGAAATGCAATGCAATTCTAAAGAGAGGCACATAATAAACAAACATTATAACAATAAGTACGAAGAAAAGAAATGGATATAAGATAGAAAAAAAAGGTATTATACTGAGAAAAAATAGAAAATATTGAAAGTGTTTGTTTTGTGTTTTAATTGTTGTTTTTTTTGTTTTAAAAAAGATATCGGAAGGCTATCTGCGGTAGTCGTCCCCAGTTTAGTGGTGTAAGACTAGAGGGTCCATCCACCTGCAACTCTTGGGCTGCTCTTATAGCAACGAATAATGGGATTGATTGTTACATTGTCATGCCTCCACTGTGACTAGATCAGGCATGGTGTTATGTGTACGACTCTACATCATACACATCATTATGACGTTAAGCTAAGTAGGATCCGAATAGGATGTTTTAAAAGGTTTAAAAGAAAATGCATCCACTTGAGTGTCCGTAAGAAAAACAACAACATCGATCTAGTCTGGATATTATTTAAAGCACAAAGGCAGAATACATTTTCCAAATGCGCTATTTTTACTAAACTTTTACTTGATTTACCTAACAAGACAAAAATCTACTTATATGTTCCTGTTGTCTAACTAATTTTATTTAAAATACAAACGCAGAACACATGTTCCTAATCTGCTATTCTTTTACAAACGTTTACCGTTTTTAGGAAGTAGTTTTGTATGTATCTTTATACATTGCTTTTTAGTGTGTATCTATTATTTTATTCATACTTTTATGCTGAAGTTATTTTTAGATTTTCTTTTATTCGTTCTTTTTAAAGAACTTATTTAATGAGTCAACTCACCGATAAATGTTGAACTGAATACATGCCATACCGCTGTCCCGTAGTAAAACAGCAGTAAGTCTTCAGACGCTAAAATCCGAGGTATGATTTCCAACGGTGTACAAAGCGAATAGGTAATGTGCTTTGCTTCAAAACACACACCAACTCATTTTCATGAATAAATAACTGATTTACCTAACAGAGTAATAATACAGTTTACAGTACAGTAACAACAAATTATAAATCATAACTCAAAATAAAGGGGAAAGTGATATTATATGGCCAAATAAAGTCTTAAATGTGAGTAGCGACCTAAAATTATTTAATATACGCTAGAACACTGAACGCACCAAGATAGGGGGTGGGTGGCTGGTGACACGTTTTCGGAGCCGCAGTGCTGTGGTTTGGTTTGGTTTGTTTTGAATTTCGTGCAAAGCTACACGAGGGCTATCTGCGCTAGTTGTCCTTACGGTACCAGTGTAAGACTAGAGGGAAGGCGGCTAGTAATGATCATCCACCGCCAACTCCTGGGCTACTCTTTTAGCAATAAATAGTGGGATTGACTGTAGCGTTATAACGCCCACACGGCTGAAAGGGCGAGCGTGTTTGGTGTGACGGGGACGCAATGCTGTGTCCAGTTTGCTATGGGATGTTTACGATTTTGTCGACTTTTAATTTTCTCCTGGGGTGTCGGTGGTAAATTTACAGACTAACTTAACTAAGATCCAGGTTTCTTTCATCTGTAGTAGACAGAAAGTATAGTAACAGGCATTGCATTAAAAAAAACACACTAAAATTACTAAAATCTACTTATAAATTCTACCTTTTTATTTGAACTTTATTTGAAGCACAAATGCAGAATACGTCTTCGTAATCCGCTATTTTTTAAACAACACTTTAACTATTTTTAAGAACAAGAACAAGTTTTGAGGGTATCTTAATACATTACTTTTTAGTGTGCATCTACTTATCAGCATACCGAAACACAATAGAATGAGTGATTTAACACTAAGCTTTGAAGCATAATGTTAAGAAAATTGCAAATTGACATACTAGCGCCATCTACTGGATTTTATTCCTAGACATATTTATAAGTCATTTTGACACGGAATTCTGTGTTGAAACTAAAATTTTGAAATTCAAAACAGGAAAGATTAAATGTATGTTATATGAATACTTGAGTTCAAGATAATTGTTTAAGATACTTAAGATTTTTCAGCCACAAATAGTTTTAAGAACACCATTTTTGGTGTTCTCAGTAAAATATGAAAGAATCTTACAAAGTTAACGCTGAAAAATTGACTTGACTGAATTGAAGAAAACAAAGTGATAAGCAAAGTAAAAAAATCAATCTTAATTTATTTGTATTTTTAGTAAAAAAGTGACAAACACTAATTATTGAACAGTACTTATATACCCGAAATCAACATAATTTTTTTCCTAAGCTTTTCTCGAAATTAAAAAAAAAAATAATCAAACTCTCCTGATCGGTTGTTCCAAGCAAAAGTATAAAGGGTTTAACCCTAACAGAGCTTGACCAGAGAAAACAGATATAAAGACCGAAAATAAATTTCCATCAACATCGCCCATGAGAAATGTTTACAAATACCTAAGTAGGATACACTGGTACATGAAATAAAATCATTAATGCGCAAGGTGGAATTCTCCAAAAACACGTATATATGAAACATTCTGACAATTGTAAATCAAATTCACCTTTCTAAGCTAAAAAGATAAAAAAAAATACGACACTACACCAAATACTACATCTTATTCTATTTATTTCCAAGTTTTCTTCTGCCATCGTAACCTTAAATCGTAAATCGATTTAAAAAAATGTGGCTCATCCATGTTTCTGTAATAACTTATTTCTCAGGGTATGACATCATACAACATATATATAAAACAAACAAACGCAACCCTCAATCAAGTCTGAGTTACACTAATAAAATAAAAGTTAAAATTCCAATACAGTATTATAGTGTGACACGTTTGTTTACTGTTAAGCACAAAGCTTATGGTTATCTAAACTGTGGTCACCACGAATATCGAAATCCAGTGTTTAATATTATAAGCCTCAGTGCAACATAATGCAATATCTTAATGCCATGTTAACTAAACGAAACAGAAGAAGTATTAAGTACAAAACAGAAACCCTTTAATTAAAACTTCAGTGAATGATGAGTATACTCCAATATTTAACAACACACGAGTAAAAAGTGATATGAAGAGGCATTTCCTTTACAACCAATCGTCAAAAGTATTTTTGTTTGTTTGAAATTAAGCACAAAGCTACGCAATGGGCTGTCTGTGCTTTGCTTATAATGGGTGTCGAAACCCAATTTCTAGCATTGTAAGTCCGTCGACATACAGCTGTGTCACTGGGGACATCAAAAATAGTTTAATATATAAAAATATGTGGGAATAACTCTTCAATATTAAAACGATATTGTAAATAATTATACAGAAGTATCCATATTCATCATTTTGGAATCAAAAGAGCTATTGGCAATGTGAACCACAATATTCAATAGAAAAACAGAATGGCTTACTGACCCTTCACAGATTCTGGAATGGCTATACTTAATCGATATCGACCATACAGAGCGGATAAAAAGTAGGCACTGCTCCAGTGAAATTGCCATCATTGGTATTAGAACTGGAGAAGCTAAATGCTCAGTTGACCTTATTATCATTATATGAATGTCTCACTGCTTAGCCAATAGGAAGACCATTATCAGTTTTCAAGAAAGTCTTCATGGTAGAAGTATCTGCTGGCAAGAGATCTTCTATTCCCTTCTCTCCAGCCACTGTAACTTAAGGTTACCCTTGGAAAATTAAGTTATTCATCAACCAATATATTCTATAAAATAATATGAGTGGTAACGCAGTAGAATGAATCTGAGTAAAACTTTTGGTAAGTCCAATGAAAATATGAAACAACTAGCTTAAGGATTTGGTTTTGAAGGACAAAAGTCCAGAGTGAAAATGCTGAGTTAATGTGGACAGTTACGGAAGCAGCTTGTTGAATAGTAAAACCATATACAAACAACAGATTAGTGTATGAGACAAACCTATACACTGGATATGTGAAGAAAATGTGTCACTGGTCACTGTTCTCCTAGTAATTATAAAGCACGTCAACACCAACAGTATTTTTGATACTTTTCTCTTTGATGCAGGTTCAACTTATTTTCTCATTGTATTCAAGATTCCTGACGAGGGGTGGAATTCTCCGAAATTAGTGTAACCCAATAACATACGTTGATCAAAGTGTAGATTGAACTGGACCTTACTTGAACTTCGAAAGTAATTAACCATTTTCGACAAACTAAATTTATTTATTATACCTGTTACTGTGCGGCTATATAATGTGAAGAATTGAATAGTAGCCAGTGACGCTTTTTGTTCATTTCATCTATCCGTTGTACAAGTTTTTCTTATAGTGACTATAAAGCACGTTCACACCAACAATATGCTTGACTCGCGTGTAGTTATTTGTGTAGGATGAAGCAATTTTGTTGTTGAATTTCACGCAAAGCTACACGATCGCTATCTGCGCTAGCCGTCCTTAATTTAGCAGTGTAAGACTAGAGAGAAGGCAGCTAGTCATTACCACCCACCGCCAACTCTTGGGCTACTCTTTTACCAACGAATAGTGGAATTGATCGTCACATTATAATGCTTCCACGGCTGAAAGGGCGAGCATGTTTGGTGTGACGGGGATTCAAACCCGCGACCCTCAGATTACGAGTCGCGTGCCTTAATCACCTGGCCATGCTGGGCCAGAAAATTGTGTGTATCAATCTTGTTGGAAAATATTATAAATTTAATACATATTAACATTTAATTCACTTCCAAATTAAAATTTTTGGTTATTGAAAGAGTAATACGTAATATTCGTAACATAATAAGTCGGAGACTCGTTCGAAATAAATTATAATACATAACAGTTGTCACTGAGGTCAGACTTTATTTTATATTACATAAAATTATCATTGAGCTCGAGCCAATGATAATAATTTCCATCATTTGCTTTAAAATGTTATAAAGTTACGCTAAATGTGCTTACGAAACTAAAATCTTTTGGCTAAAAAAAGGATCTAATATTCACGAATGGTGTCTAATCTGTGTCAGTTGTATACTTGTACTTGGCTGAACCTGTCAAGCTGTTTTGTTTTTAACCTGAAAAATAATTTTTCTAATGTGTATTTCATAACGATGAAATGTCAACTCATGCAGTTAAAGTTGAAGCAGTGACTGATTGACACGAAACAAAAAAAAAGCTCAAAGTTGTCTTGGCTTAACTTTGTTCTATCAACATTTTAGGTAAACTTTGCAGAAGTAATGCTAGTAACTGCTCTCGCTACAGTAACTTCTTGATGTTAGCTTCTTCTGTAAACTTGAGCATGTTAAGAGGTTAGTTGTAATGAAATCTTTTATTGAAAGTAATGACTTCTGTGTATAAACCTGCGAACATTTAACATCCAAAAAATGACAAAATTAACCTTATCCTGTGTTATAATAGAATGGTCAACTGAAATAGCCCCAAAGTTTTTTTGCCTAGAATTTGGCCACAAACCTAGATTTATTCCAAACTAGGGTAAAGAGGAGTCAACTAATATGCTTATATAGAGTATTATATAAAAATAACAAGGTTAACCTAGTATATTTAAAGTTTAGAACTATTAATCATAGGATATATGATATTTTAAAATAATTATTTTACTACGATTTGAAACCTGATATCGCAACATTATCGCAACTTGTATAATTTATCTTCTCCATTTGTTGAAGTTGTAAAATTAAATGACTCAAGATATTCACCTTGGATGACAACGACATTATTACGTTAAATAAAATGAGAACAAATACTTTATTGTCGTATTTAAACAAACAGGTAATTTTTGTGCCAAAAATAAATACTTCAAACTTAAGATGCTTATTCAGCATCTTGTGTACTTATTGTTGTTTTTAGTTCTTTTTACAAAATAATAATGCTTTAAGTAATTCACAATTTGGTTTCACTTAGTACAGATAAACTAAAAAGTATCTATTAGCAGTTACAACAAAGATTCTGAAAGCAGGAAATTCATTTTAGTTTGTACCCGAGACATTGTCAAAGCATATGATAGTGTCAGTCATCCAGTTTTACTTTTTAAATATAATCATTATGACCTACGAGATAAATTGTATAACATCTTAAAATCTCATTTGAACAATAGGTAATGTTTTACTATAATTAATATTATAAAGTCTAATTTCAGTAATACTCCTTATACAGTTCCTTAGCGCCAAATCATTGGCTCTCTCTTATTGATTATTTATATTAACGGTTTAATATCTGCATGTTCAAAAGGCAGTTATTATCTTTGTGCCGATTATATAACACAATGATGAATTGGTTTCTATTACCGCTTGAGTAATTAAAATTGCCTACTTTTAAATATTCATAAGTCACAACATATGATTATTCTAAGGCAACAAATTAATGCATGTTTGTAAGCGAACGGAAATGCTTTATCTATAAATGATTCAACCAGGATTCTTGGAGTTATTATTCAGAACAACCTTGAATAGAACAAACAAATAGAAATAGCTTCCAGAAAACTTGCTAGAATAGTATATATTATGACGTGGTGTAATAAAGTGTTTTCACTTCGAGCACTTAGTCAAATTTGTCACGCCTTCCGTTACAGTCAAATCCTTTATTGTACAAGTGTATAGAGTACTAATTTTTTTTGCATTAAGACCAATCTCGTTATTACAAAACAGAGTCTTAAGACTAATGATTGGTCTTCCACATGGCGCACCTGTGACCTAAAAATTTAAAGAATATAGAATTTTAGCAGTTTATTAGGCCTTTGAATACCAGTTCATTTGTATTGCAAAGTATATTACAAGATTTAATCCTGATTTGAACTTGTTAACTCCAACTGAAGAAATTTTATATTCCTTTCGGAAAAAGAACAAACAAACCAAAAACGAAGTAGTTCCGTTTGGAGTTTTAAGAGTTTTTTGTTTTTTTATTATTGGGCTCCGATTATTATAAAGAGAATTCCATTAAATGATTGGTTAATTCCTGATATCAAGTTATTTAAAATACAAATGCCCAATTATGTACATTCTAGTAACTCTACGTTTGGTTTAACATATAGATAACTACTGTGTATAGCTGTTGATTTCTTTTTGTATTTGTTCTTTTTTATATTTACTTATAAATTATGGTAGTAACCTTTTTAAGTCAATAAAACAGCAACAAAAAGAAAACTTAGTCTATGGTGCTAGAATTGTGAAGAGTTATTTTAGGATGGTTATATGTGTTAAAAAGTTATTTGTTTAGTCTAACCTGCTATATCTAGATTTGTTAGTTAAAAGGATTAGCGAATGAGAAGATATTTCTGTTTGTTTGTTTTTGAATATGTGTTAAAAGTTATCCCAGCGCTATTTGGATTTTACTGTCATCATATAATGCATCCTTGACATTAAAAGAGGGATCATGGTTGTTTGTGATGTTAAGGGGACACAAACGCTGGACCCATCGTCCTCAGCTCGACACAATAGCATATAGACCACACTCGACCCTCACGTTTTTATAAACATAAATTTGCTTTTGTTTCGTTAATTTATTTGACATGTAATGACGTGTAGTTATTTTAAATTATTAGTGTTGAGTATAGAGATAGAGTTTTGTTTTTAGCATTTTTCTTCTTTGGTGCAAATGTAATCTTTTAGTGCTATTTCATTTATTTCTTTTTGAATATGATTATTTTCAATTAGAGAATTATTGGCACATAACTCGATTTGATTTATTATCACAGTTAAAGTAGACCATTTTTATAGGGTATGTTTATTACAATGTTGTGTATTGAGTACTTCTGATCTGAAGTTTTCACCCTATTCAGTGATGACGAGAAACCCACTTGTTGAGAAATTTATATGCAAAAACGGCTCGTTTGGGCTGAGAAAACACTTTACATAGAAGAGCGAACAACGTTTCGACCTTCTTCGGTCTAACTTCCGGTCAGTTACCTCTTTCTTTGTGAACCTGACGATGACCGAAGAAGGTCGAAACGTTGTTCGCTCTTCTATGTAAAGTGTTTTCTCAGCCCAAACGAGCCGTTTTTGCATATAAATTTTCACCCTATTGGTTGTTGTGGATAACTGGATTTGGTGTTGTGTTGGCTGTTCTTTTTTCTCTTGCACCGGCTCTTGTTTGGCAGTGCGCAAGTTCATTGACCAAAGAGATTGATACCAGAAATAGAGTTGTTAGCTCATGCCCTCAATGCAAACTGATCTTATCTCAAGTTGGATTTCGCCTTACCATTCAAAACACTTCCTCATTCGTTCGTGTCTTCAGTTTCATTATCTTGTTTGTCTACTGAATTTCCATCTTTGCGATTTATTATTCATTGCTTCTTCACTGAAGATAAAATGTTTTTATTTAGCATACACAGACTAAAGCTTAAAACTTAGTCTAAAACAAAGCATCTTCTACAGAATCTTTGCTGATTCCGTTTTGAGAGGAAATTATTCATCTGAATTGAAGATTTTTTTTAACAAGCTAAGAATATTACGGAATAAAAGAGGTTTTACGAATTTTAACAGACAACTTGGCACCTTATATGACAGCACTGATGGCGTTAAAGTCGTTACTTGTTAAACAACTTCAAAAAATCTAAATATAAAACATGGTACGCCTGCAAAAGTAATTGAACCATATGAAACAAAACAAAAAATATTAATATAATGCTTTTGGATGTTACCAAAGAAGCTAACATTTTTTTAAAAAGTGGTGTTTTATTGTACAAAACTTGATTCAATAGTTTGCCCTTCTTTTTCTTTATTTAGTCAATTTTAAAAGCCCAGAATATCCAAATGAACATTATCCGATTTTCCTTGTCTTGATACCTTTGCAGATATTTGATAACTTCCTTGTTGAGTAACCTTAAAACACTTATTTCTTTAGTTTATGAGTAAATAAACGCTGGCTTTCCTAAGAACATATGAAATCTATTAAGTTTTTTGCTTCTTGATTTTTATCCATAGTTTACATCCTTCAACGGTTCGCCATGGCTATGTGGTTAAGGCACTTGACTCTTAATCCGAGAGTCGTGGGTTCGAATCCCTGTTACACCAAACACCCGTTTCAGCCGTGGGGGCATTATAGTATAATGGTCAATCCCAAGCGCAGATAGCTCTTGTATAGCTTTGCACGAAATTCAAACCAAAATTTTCCTTGTTAGCACAAATATGATTTGGTTTGTCTTGAATGTTGTCGATGTTATCATTACCCCTAAAAGTCATGTTTCTCTAGGAAATTTGGTGTTCCTTTAAAAAGTTCAAGTTCATGATGAAACAGGAATTACCAACTTACACTATACAAATAATAAATATTACTGTATTCTCAAGATGGGTGGTATGGGTATTAGCTCTTTAATTAAAACAAACTACAGAATAATGTTTTGACCTTCTTAGGTCATCTTCAGGTTAACAAAAAGAGAGTTTGCAAATGATGGTCTTAGGGACGAGAGTATGAACGAATACGAAATTATAAGGGACGTTGCAGTTAGATGTTAGGTTATTAATTAGTATAGGTATAAAGGTGTTCCTTGATATTGACTTAATTTTGGTTTTAGTTATTGTATAATTAGGGCTTCTTTGATTTTGCATTTGTTTATATTTGTTTCCCCACTTAGTGTCTGGGTGTTTTCTATGGTTATGTTGTGTTTATTTGATTTGCAGTGTTCGTATCTTGTGAAGGTGTTTCTTGTGTGTGTGTTCTTTGAATCTGACTTCCATTTCTCTGGAAAATGGAAAAAACTGCAACGCCCCCTACAATCCCGTACCCGTTTACTCTCTCGTCTCTTAAGACATGTGCCCAGCAACGGTCAGTTGCTAACTATCTCTTTGATAACCTAAAGATGACCTAAGGTCGAAACGTTGTTTTATACTTTATTTTAATTAAAGTACTAATACCCTTACCAGCCGTCTTGAGAATACATTTTTACTTCAAGTCGGTTTCTCAATATCACGAATAAATATTACTGTTGAAACCACATTGTATTTAAATCTTGATTATACGGCGAATTTTGTGATAGTGCTGTTACTGTACTGAATAACGCAAGAAATTTACTATTCTTTCAGAGTGTACTCATTTTTAACCGAATATTTATGTCTCGTGTACAATTTCTTTCACACTGTGTACACGTCTGGTATTATTACGTTTAATCCCTATGTTTGACGTTTTGTTTTTCTTTCAAGTTCTTTTTTAATGTTTTACGTATTTGAAAAGTAACACAAAATATTTAGTGAAACTAGAAATTTCGTCATAGCGAAATGTGACAGGTGAATTGTCATGTCCTCAAGTTGATGCCAATGTTTATTCCTATAAGAAATCTCCATAGTATTTTCATCATGTAATATAATTTCAATGTGAGTTAATATATTGTGATGAATTAACTTTTTTCGAATCACGGGAAATTTGATAAAAGACTGATAAAATAATTTTAACTGACCAATTTGTTTAACTGCATATATAGTTAATCCAGTGAGACAAAAGTTCTTGACCAAACATTGACTTTTTTTCCAGCATGTTTCTTCCTAGTGGCTCAGCAATGAGCTTGGGTAATTATACTCTTAAAAATCGGGTTTCGATATCCGGGAGAGGACAACGAAGATAATCTATTGTGTAGCTACACGCTTAACTACAAAATAAACGAAAATAGCTCTGATTCTTGAATGAGGTATTTTCACATAATGTTTTGAATATTCAAAAATAATTTTCTAAACGCTTTTTGCGAGAATTTTTGTATTTTAGCCTGTACAGTTAATCTGGAGTACATTAAATACACAGTTCTTAATATAAGACATAAATGTGTAAACTTAATTTATATTATAATTTAATTATTAAGTCAAATGAATAAGAAACGTGAGTTCGCGCTTTGAAATAATAGTTAACATTCCTTGTCATGAGAATACCTACTTACAGTATTTTAATAATAGTTATGTGTTTACTTTATAAGACCATATGATGCCAAGCGATATTCAAATTAAATCATCCAATTAGGTCACCCTAGATGAAGGTTTGTATTAATTATTTTGAGTTAACAATTTAGTTAAAGAGATATGTTGTAATCTAACCTACTTTAAATATCCTCAGTTTAGGCCCGGCATGGCCAGATGGTTAAGGCACTCGGCTCTACATCCGAGTGTCGTGAGTTCGAATCCCCGTCGCACCAAACATGCTCGCCCTTTCAGCCGTGGGAACATTATAATGTGACGGACAATCCCACTATCTGTTGGTAAAAGAGCAGTTCAAGAGTTGGCAGTGGGTGGTGATGACTAGCTGCTCTCTGTCTAGTCTAACACTGCTAAATTAGGGGCGGCTAGCGCAGATAGCCCTCGTGTAGCTTTGCACGAAATTAAAAAACAACAACAAACAAACGTCCTCAATTTAATTGAGGCATTTTAAAGAAAAAAATAATTGGTTCGGTAGTTCGTACGTTGTTCGTAACTATGATGCGTGCCGACTCTGGCGTACAAGACCAGCGGTATGTTTTATTCTCTTATTCTAGCGTAAAACTACACAAAAGGTTCAATGCAATTTGTCCACCAAGGGAATCGAGCCTTGGATTTTAGTGTTTTGAGTCTGTATTATGTAAGCATTTCTACAGTTTTATTTAAAGCAGAGAATATTTATAAGTGTTATATTGTCTTAAAGAGTCGGCGTGTTTAATTGTTATTAACAGTTCTACTAACATATATTAATGAAGTTACGATTTACCAGATCAGCTCTTTACTCAGGAAAATTATGGTTGATGAAATGATAATAAGGTGTATCAAAAATCACAGAAGTTTTAAACATATCACGATGGTATATACTTCTGCAATTTTAAGATATAAAACATTCGAAACATTTAGTTCAGTAAATGCTACCTGTTTTCTTTTTTAAACCATATGCACTTCTAAAATGTAACTGTAAAGTAAAATTCAGTTGACAGTTCTCTCGATGTATGTATATATATATAATATTCTCATTTCTCGTCATATATATATACGTCCAGAGACGTACTGATGAGCCAATCGGTGAACAGACATACCTGTTTTCAATGTATTTCGATATTTCACAGAAATATTATTTGTGTATTGCAAAATTTAAGAGTAAAGCTACACAAGGGGCTGTCTACACATAGTTGTACCTTGTTTGATCAAGTATTGACATTTAGCCATAGATGTTATAATGCACATATAGCCCCAAAGACTGATTGTTAACTAAGTAAACTAACACATTCACATTATTTTAAATACCATTATTATGTTTACTGCTAATTTATATGTGATATATATATATGTACAAACTAGTTAATAGTTGGATCATCTGTTTTGGATTAAATGTCTCAAACTGCTTCTCTCCAAAACCCTTGTCTATATGTTCGGTCAGTTTTTTGTAGACATGAACACATCTCTGGCATGGCGAATACAATTTGACTTTGAAAATAATATATAAACTCTTTTATCATAAATCGAATTATATTTCAGAAAATTAGTTTTTTGTTTGTTTGTTTGTTTTGGAATTTTGCACAAAGCTACTCGAGGGCTATCTGTGCTAGCCGTCCCTTATTTAGCAGTGTAAGACTAGAGGGAAGGCAGCTAGTCATCACCACCCATCGCCAACTCTTGGGCTACTCTTTTACCAACGAATAGTGGGATTTACTGTCACATTATAACGCCCCCACGGCTGGGAGGGCGAGCATGTTTAGCGCGACGCGGATGCGAATCCGCGACCCTCAGATTACGAGTCGCACGCCTTAACGCGCTTGGCCATGCCGGGCCGTAGGAAAATTAGTACTACAGAAAAAATACTGGAACCTATTAATCGTGTTTTTGACATATTTAAAAATGTTAAACTTCGAATAAAATGTATGCATTAATTCCAGAAAGAAAATAAGAATTAAACTATTATGATTTTAAAACACAAGGATTAAGAATTAACCTACATTATTAATTAAAAAGATTAACTCTTTTTTTCCTCAGGGACAAAAGCTGTTATTATATATACATTTTGTATGAAAAGTAAAAATTTTGCGTGTATCATTCTGAAACTTAATTGAATATCAAAAATCCTCTGTCGAAACTTCTTGTTCTTGGCGGGAAAGTAGAATTTTTAAGAGATTGTTCTTTAAAACAAAGAACACTTATTTAATTTACAGGAGTTTTAAGTATTTTCGTCTGTTTAAATTGAGAACTTGAGAAATATTTTTATTCTGAAATTGTTTAGAATTCAGGATATTTCATAATTACTAAAACTGATGAAACAAAATGAAAGACACTCAACAAGTCACTTGAAGAACAACCAGAGTGTCACTCATTGACGACCATGCCACACATCTGGTACAAATCGACAACACGTGACAACTGACACGCTTTGAACGCCAACGTGTAAGTTTATTTATGTTCTAGTAAACACATGGACGAACGTGTTCCTACGCATTGTAACGCATATAATCTACACAATGTGTTTTTGAGTCAACGCAAATGTATCCCTGGGAGAGTCGAAAGAATAACTTTATGATGAATGAAGCATTAGTGACATCACGTAAACAACAGATTTTTCCATACGAATCGCTCGTCACATTAATACACGCAAACTGCTTGACAGTGTTGTTTGAGTGAACTTACAAAACGAGAAATAAAAACTTGTTTTCGAAACGAGAGATTCACAAAAATATTTTTCTTCAAATGTAGTTATATTCTTCAAATATTGTTCGCACTGTTAAGCGCGAGTCTTTCAACATAGTCACTCAAACGTGAAGTAGAAATAAAGAAACGTCCTGTCTAATAAGTATTAAAGTAAGTTTAAAAATAGAAAACAAACATGTTGACAAAAATGTTTGCCGAAATGTAGCTACAACTGAAATAAATTAACATATAATAAATTGCATGTTAAATATACCACAAATGACGCAACAATAACATTAGTTGCTAATTTGTATTCAGATAAAAACTTCTATGTTATTATACTGATATTTTACGAAACATAAATATTGTACGATAGAACTTGTGATTGACTGCTCCGAGAACCGAACTGCAGAAAATGGAGACCCATTACAAGGGTTCATTTTACGAACCCATTTGATATTTTTTTATTTTTCGTTGGTTGGATGGATGGTTTGGTGTTTTATGGCACAAGGCAACTTAGCTATCTGCGCTCTATTTTTCGTATGGTATACTACTACCCATATGATCTATTTGCCCAAATTTCATTTTTTTTCCATAGATCCAAGCAGGGTAAAAAATTAAAATTAAAAATCAATCTACAATAATATTAAAAGTATTAGACTCTTAAACAATGACATTGATATGTATTTTTATGTATTACCATATCTATTTTTAATACATCATTTTGTCATTTCATTTTATTTTTAACTTCTTCAGGGCCCTGGGCAATCTCCCTGTTTGCCTTGTCTTTAATTCGGCTCTGACTTCTTCAGCCTTATTGTTTGAGAGGCATGACGTTTCTTCAGCCTCAACATACAGAACGAAACGTTGTTCTACGTACTAAACAATGCAGGGTAGCCTATTTTAAAGTTCAACCTTCCATTCTCTCTCGAGAATGTTTGTTTTTTTAATTTTGCGCAAAGCTAGCCGTCCCTAATTTAGCAGTGTTAGACTAGAGGGAAGAGAACTAGTCATCACCACCCACCGCCAACTCTTAGACTACTCTTTTACCAATGAATAGTGGGATTCACTGTCACATTATAACGTCTCCACGGCTGAAAGGGCTAGCATGTTTAGTGTGACGGGGATCCGAACCTACGACCCTCAGATTATGAGTCGATTGCCTAAACCAACTGGCCAATTCAACGTTACTTGCGTCTACGACCAATATTCACACACACACACACACATATATATACATAATTATTACTTTTATAATGTCACCAATATAAAAAAAATGAGCTCTGACAATATCTACCTTTTCGGTTTAAATATATTTCCCAAGCAGTTAAAATATTGTGCAAATAAGATTAGGAATGCTATTAAAAATAGGTTATAATCAATGTATACGAACAAGGTACTACTGAAATATAAGCATAAGAGAAATCGGAGGAACCCTAAATCAACGATTCTTTGAAATATAAAAAAAGGCTGTATTATATAACAATCTGCCTTACACTACTCGCGTTAAAATCTCTTAACAAAAAGTATTATATCAGATGTTACCTTGTTCTACTTGACTTTCCTATATTTCAAAAAAGTACATTTGAAAATTAACACAAGATGTTTGTAATGCCTTAGATTATTTTAAAAATAGCACATATTTTTAAGATCAAAACATTTGTGGTCAAATTAGTATAGTTTTTACAGCAGTACTTCTCTAAATGCAGGATTCTAAAATAAAATAAAAGAATTATAACTGCAGGCGCTAAAATCCGAATGTCCACTTATCTTGGACTACAAAGCCTAACATTAATTACGTCTTTGTTAAGTATGACCTTAATTCGATAAAGAGATAAATTAATATTGTAACACGTGTACGTATTTCGCTTTAGTTTAGTTAGAGCTAAACTATACCGCACTTAATACTAGCAAAATACAAAGTTATAATGTTTTTCTACGATTTTAAATTTGATTTTTTAAAAATCTTTGATGAGATTTTCATATGTCGTTGGATAAAATGTGTACTATAGTATCTTTACATCCGTTTTTTGTTTCCGTCCTTTGAAATGTGCGCATGTGCACATTGAGATAGAACGGTATGCGCGTATTTTCAAGACAAACAAAACCTGGGTATTATTAAAATAGACTATGTAACGGATTTACTATTATGTATTTATTTTAATATCGATATTTGTGTTAGTTAAATATATATTTGGAAATACATGTGACTTATATTATTAATTGTGTATATTGCGAGAGTCCTGCCTCTTTTCCAAATTTGTAGATTCTCGAGTGCAAGAATCAGCAATATATGTTTTACATTATTGTAAACTGAGCTTTCGACAACCTGGCCTAATTATTATAAAAGGTAGCCATTGCAACACGCAGAGAGACAAAATATTGTTGGTATGCTACAGTTAGTATACTAGAAACTTCGGAAGCGGTAATTGTGATAAACGCTTATTAATCTAAAAACTACAGATATTTGGCCAGAAGTGTTTATATATTTCGAACATTACAACCCGTTCAACATCAAAAAATTAACTTCTAACGTTTGCATTTCTACGAGGACATTAGATATCTTCCTGGGTGAAAAGTGAGCTTGTAAACGGTGTGAGGCCAGCCAAGAATAGAGGTAGCTAGCATTCCCGTCAATAGAAGTGTGTACCTATGCATCAACATAGAATTAATTCGCTCTCCGCTCCCCGTCAACCGTTGATGAAAGCTTCAGTTTCAAACCAGATAGAAGACTTAATATTGTTTGTTTGTTTGCAAACTGTTGTATATAAACCTTATTTGTAATAACTATTTGTAATACCGTTATCATAAATTGTATTGTTGTTTTTGTATTAAAACATACTTGTGTTAAGAAAGAAATTTGCGTGTATCAGTCTTGTTGGGAAATATTATAAATTTTATAGATATCAACACTTAATCAGTTTCTAAATTTGAATTATGAGCTAACTCGGTTTCAGGTTATTTGAACTCGTAAACCGTAACATAATAAATCGGAAACTCATCCAGTTAAATTATAATATGTAACAATTATCACACATATATATACACACAAAACGAACTTCTTCCGTCATATAATGTATTATTTTGCTCAGTTTGGACGCCTTGGTTAATCCAATAACTATGACATAAAAAAGACAGTAGATGGGATGTCAAACGTTTTCTAAACTCTCTTTATTCTCGTGACTGTATAATAATTCTTTGTGAGTACTAATACAATAAATGAGAGTTTTAAAATTGAAACTTCAAAATTACAGGGAAGCTGTCCTTATTAAAAATAAATAAATATTTTAGGAACCGAAATAAAAAAAATGGTGACTTAAAAGAGAATAAAAACTTTTAGAGATTTCTCTTTGTGATCTAAATATTTTTAAGGTTTAACTGCATGCTATTTTCAGTTTAAAATGTAATTCTCACATATATATACGCCGTAAAATTTATTAAAGACACAATATTACTATTCGGGTAAGTAATTTATTAATTGATATTACCGTATCTAATATGTTTGTCTCATTGTCTTAAATATACGAGTAAGATTTTTGCAATAATACAGGAAAACAGCTCATCAAAGCACAAAATAAATATGGAAGATATAAATAAATAAAATACAGCGTTTTCTTCTACACGATTAAAATACATATACCGAAACCATCAACGGCCTCCTTTTAAAAATCACTACATGCTTCAAAGTTTTTTACGTCGTAATAACGTCCGAAATATATATATATTTTTTGTTGCTCTTTCGTTCAAAGGAGACCGCCTACGGCTTCAGTAGGTGTTTTAATTGCATAAAGAAAAGTGTTGTATTTTAATTCTTTATTTAATTTTAACTATTATTGTTTAACAACTGAAGTGCTGATCACTCAAATTCAACTAATTTATTAACTTGTCATGTGGTACCTTATGAGTTTTCCCATATTTTTAAGCAGACGAGTAGGCTTAGGCTTACTTTTTACACAAAGGTGGGAAATTTTCTCACAAGGCTTAAGTCTTAAAAGTAAGAAAATATTAGTAAGACGCTTCAGATATTTCACATGTTATCAAAATATTAGCAAGTTAGGCTAAAATTGAAGAAACATATCCAAAACCTTCACTGAAGCAATTATCTCGGGCACAGAGTTCATCATATGGAAGCAGCTGGGCCAAATGTGTATATTTATTTTACTTTTCTTCCGTTCTGCGTTATGTGGTATAAATACTAACTTACGCTGTCCATATGACATAAAGAATATGATTTAGATTTTTGGCAGCATAATTAAAATAACCAGACAACTTAAACAGAAAAGTTAAAAGCATGGTTTTCAGCGTACTGAGAGTGATGTATTATTTATTACTTATTAACAAATAAGTAAAAATGGGACGAGTGATCCTGCCTAGAGTAATAGAAAAAAAGAGAGTTTGTGGTATATTTGTTACTATATAAATCAACTAGAGCCAGTATGTTACTCGAGAAAAACCCTATGAATTTCATTTAAAACTCGTATTGTCATTCTTGACTTCCAGTAGAAAGTGTCTTTAAAAACATTTTAACCGGAAGTAATTGTTTATTTTACCCGAAAATAAGCACATCTGTTCTAGTAAAACCATTTAACTGCTTTTAAAGTGAGACTTTAAAAAATAAATTACTGTTTTGTTAATTGGTTGTAATAAAAATTACACTTTATTAGTTTTGTGTTATTATAATGTAGGTGGTGGAATAAAAAACTTGAGTTTGCAATCTGCTCATTCAAAATAAAAAAATGCGTGTAAACGACATATCTATCTTTTAAAAAACAGGAACAGTTAACTTAACAACACTTTGACGTTTACCCTGATGTTAATTTTTTATCATAAGAAAAAAAACGAGCAGCAACAGCAAATAATATATTTATATGTGTAAAAAACAACGTCGATATTGCAGAAAATTCCATTAATCTTTCTACATCAACATAAAATCCTGTTTAGAAGAAAATTATATTAAAAGCAGATTAGAGGTATGACAAAATAAATAATAGGGGGTGGACAAAAAAGTGGTCCCTCTTGAAAATATTGTTAATTTGTTATATATTTTATTAGATAACATTAAAATATGTGAAACTATATGTTTTTAGAACGTACTCGCCGAAATCTGATCAAATATAATATGAAATCTTAATTTTAACCGTGACTTTCCTTCCTATATAACTGAACTTTTCATGATTTTAGTTGCATTTTCTCATAAAGTGTTATGCATCTGTTATATATTTTTACAAAATGATCAAACAAATTTCTCTGCAACTGTGGATTCTTTAAAATATTTTTTAGAAATAAGACAACTGATATTTTGGAATAGCCGGGACATTCAGCTGATATCAATCCGATTAAAAAATTATGTGCTGAATTAAACCGATTAACGAAAGATCGCTAGCCAAACACGAAGATGAACTTTTTTGAAGTACTCAAAGAAGGATGGCAATCAATCGCTCAGGAATATCTTCACAAACTCATTGAAAGCATGCCAAGTCGATATGAAGCAGTAATGAAATCCAAGGAAATGCCAACTTACTATTAAGTGATGAAACTGGTTTGAGTTTTTCTGAGTTTCATTTTTACGTTCAATTAATCCAGAGAGACTTTTCTGATCATTTAGGCTAACTGGAATAAGAAGATCTAAGAATCTACAGCAAGTACACAACACTTTTTATGAGAAAATGTAACTAAAGTCATTAAAAGTTCAGGAATTTATGAAATCCAGTGTTAAAATTAGGATTTGAGATCGTATTTGTACAGGTCTTGTAAAGTGTATTCTAAAAACACATAGTTTTATATTTTTTTCTGTTATCTAATAAAATATATAAAAAATTAACGTTTTCAAAGGGAACGCTTTTTTGTCCACCCCATGTTCATAATGAAACAAACATTACTTCCATCATTTCAACTTGTCGTATGAATATCTCTTTAACACGTCTACATCATATAGCACATTAAAATTTCCTATTGTTAAATTATTATGAGGATTGGTCTGTTTACTGCAAAACAACTAGTGCTATTTGCCACCTTTCTTAATTTAGAGATGATAGACCAGAAGGAATACAGTTAGTCAACCCACCCACTGCTAGCTTTTGGGTTTACATTTCCTACTGAATAGTGGAATTAACTGTACATTATAACGTTCTCATGGATGAAAGGGCGAGTGTGATCGACGACAGGTTTCGGTCACGTGGCTCACAGGTTTGTGAATTCGAGTGCCTTAACCAGACCCTCTGACGATTGAGAAACATTAAAACGTAATTAGTAACAACTTCTATATTGTTTAAATATTCTCAGATTGCATAAAATCTGTTCTAAAGAGTTATATTTTGTGAAGAGTAGCGTTTAGAAACAGTAACTGCTTTGTTAAAAAAAGAAACGTTTGTTTTGTTTCAGTTAATACGGCTGATTAATTTTTAGACGACAAGGCATGGCCAGGTAGTTAGGACCTTCGACTCGCAAGCTGTGGGTCCCGAGCTCGAATACCCGATACACCAAACATGCTCACCCCTTTCAACTTTGGGGGCATTATAATGTGCGGTCAATCCCAAGGGCTAGTGGCGGATGATAATTACTAGTCTTTCACTGCTAAATTAGGAACAGCTAGTGCAGATAGCTCTCGTGTAGCTTTGCGCAAAATTCAAACCAGTCATTTTCAGACACTGACACTACTACTGGTGAGAAACAAAAAATACATATATACCCTTTTTTAATAGTGCTCTTACGTGGCAGGCCTTAATATATAACATAATTCCGGAATGAGCTAAAACTCTATTTTTAGCGTTTTTAGGTTAAACTTAAATCTTACGCAAACCTTTACTTAAAAAGTTCGCAGATTTAGTAACACTGTTGCAAGTTTTTGACTCGTATAATGCATGGTACCTGTGGTGTTGTGTTGTTGACTTACCCGCCTTACTTCTTGACTGGGATCAAGCATAGTTTGTTGTGTTTTTTGCTACTTGTTCCCTTTCTTGTTCTTTACTTTCAGAGTAGATACGAAGGCCTTGACTTTGGTGTCAGTGGGATAATACTCATCATTTTGATCAATGGTACTCTACCATTTTTAGTGCAGCTCGCTTACAATAATGCTGGACAGAAGGTACTGCAGATTCTAGCTGAAATCTAGACTTCAGTCGACGAAAATGCCATTTAGCTGTTTCAAAAGCTTGTTTTCCAATATTCAACCTCTTTTTCAATTCTTTGAAAGCCATTGGCTTACACAGCTGTGCAAATGTAACTTTTCTCTAAATACATTTCTCTGGCAAAGCTTGCTGCACATCGTTGGAAGATTAGAATAGTTTTGTATCATCAGATTTCTTTAAAATGTCGTTTTCAGTCACGTTCATAAGACCATCTGGATCTCTTGAGATTAACAGAATCCTTAAAACAGTCATGTAGAACGCAAGCAATCGACTGTTCTTGTCAAAAATACTAAAACTTGATGTTTTTCGTCGAGGTTCTTCATTTGAAGAGCTTGATGTTTCTGTGGATTTAATAGCAAAGAACTGACTCATTGAATAGACATCGTTCCCGTGCCATGTTGGAGTACTACAACATCTTGAAAACCTTGCTTTTACACTTGAGTTATTGGATAATCTACGTCGTTTCTTTTTTTTGGTGTCACGAAATCCAAGTGATTCTCAGAAGTATTGCTAGACATTTCATCTTCATCACACTTCAATGGGATAACGTAATCAACCCCTTTTTTTTTTCATGCCTTTAGTTTGCTCTGTGGCGATTTGCCACCTGCTTTTCGTATCGTTTTTACTTCTAAGTTTAAACCGTTGCATCCACACTGACATCGAGGGCATTTTTCACCGACAAGTACCGCACATACGCACTTTACACTTACAAACCATGCTTTTTCTTTTCCTGTATTAATTAACTTTGCTTTATCAATACAAGATCAGTACACTTATTCACTGAATGTCGATAGTATATCGATATCTGTTTTGTAACCAGCCGTGGATCCGATTTTCACAAACGGTTTCGCAATTACCTGATTTTTGTCCAATAACGTTTTTGATATGAGTATTAACCAATAAACAAACGACCTGGAATGACTTGCAAAATTAGGTTCCGCAAAAGCCTGGGTGCCTGGCCCGTGGAAGCACTGTTAAAAGCAAACCAATTGTTTATCAACTTGAAACTTGTAGCAAGAAGAAAAGCAAATACTATGACTGAGATTATGTAACGCTTTCAGTCTAGCTTATATGGTCTGTTCTATTTTAGCTCAAAGCTACACAGTGAACTATCTGCTCGCGGTTCACTCACTACAAGGAGTCGAACTCCAGGTTTTATCGTTGTAAGCACTTAACCTATCGCTGACCAACTAGAAAATCCATGTTTGCTACTTCTGGGTATCAGACAAGCAGCTTATTAAATGTTATGTAAACATTTGTTACAATACTTAATCTTATTACATTTAAATTGTTGTATAGATCCTTCTTATGGAGGTCATTGTATTTCTGATGCTGCTTAAAAGTATCATTTTGGTGTTGATAATTTTACACAAATAATCTTTCTGATTCCTTCTGCTATTGCTTTGATGCTGACATATCAAATAGTAAATAAGATATACTAACGAATATTTTGGAAAACAGGTGCAACTATTAATAGACACAGTACCGCTAAAATCTTCAGTGGAAAAATAATTTTGCAACCTCTTTAGAGTTGTATTTTTATCACATTGGAAAGTGGTATACGTTATATAACCATTATAAGTTACCATCATAAGTCCGTAGCAACTATTCTTTGGAGAGTAGTATTATTTATTAAAAGGTAAAAATGATTAAATTAGGATTAGCTTGAAGAAGCAGAGTTCCTCTTCCATTGTTGCGTATTTCCAACTTCCATCGTATCGTTAATTTATTACATACGTACGTCAATAATATTCAACATAAATTTAAATTGTACAATGGAGTTGGTTTGTTGTGAATTTCGAGCAAAGCAACATGAGGGCTATCTGCGCTAGCCGTCCCTAATTTAGTAGTGAAAAGACTAAAGGAAAGGCAGCTAGTCATCACTACCCACCGCCAACTCTTTGACTACTCTTTTATCAACGAATTATGGGACTGACCATCACATTATAACGCCCCCATTAACCTAAAATTGCAAAATGAGTTCCCTGACCACATTGTCATGTCAGACCAATTTTTACAGCGAACTGTGATTAATTTATTTTATAATACAATTAAAAAGGTAATGATAGATAAAATTAGTTTTACATGATACTTATAAACATTTATTCTATACAAATTACAAATAAGTAGGCCCGGCATGGCCTAGCGCGTAAAGCGTGCGACTCGTAATCCGAGGGTCGCGGGTTCGCGCCCGCATCGCGCTAAACATGCTCGCCCTCCCAGCCGTGGGGGCGTTATAATGTGACGGTCAATCCCACTATTCGTTGGTAAAAGAGTAGCCCAAGAGTTGGCGGTGGGTGGTGATGACTAGCTGCCTTCCCTCTAGTCTTACACTGCTAAATTAGGGACGGCTAGCACAGATAGCCCTCGAGTAGCTTTGTGCGAAATTCCAAAACAAAAAAACAAATAAGTAGCATGAAATCATTAAGAATACCACATGTACTTACCCGTGTTGCTCTCCCTTTATAAATACATTCTACACAGATAGTTGTGTCAATACGTTGCGGGTGATACACTACGTTATACAACATTTTTTATCGCGATAACAGACCTTGAGACGGCTGCTGCTTTAGCCAGTACGTGCAGTAACAATACAAAATTGCCCCACCCTTCAGTGGCACACCGCTTAAAACCGTGTTACGATATCTGTGGTGAGCAGAACACATAGCCCATTGTGTAGCTTTGTGCTTAATTCTAAACAAATAAACAAAATAAAATTACGTGTTGATAAACAATAGGTAAAAGTAACATTATAAGTTATACAAATTAAAGTCTACTAACGTTTAGCTACTATTTGAAACGTTTACAAATTAGTGTGAAATATATATAGGAGGAATAATAATCGTGAATACTTTATATTCGCACTGAGAATTTTTAACACAAATAAATTAAACGAATAAAAGATAAATATTGTTATTTCTAAGAGCTGCAGATTGAAAGTAAAGAATATGTCAACACATTATATATGTCAGGGCCAGTGCTGTTACATTTGTCCATTACTAGAGCTTATCAGAGTGACTGGAATATGACAGATATAGCAATGGCTGAGACTATTTATACCGTCAAACTGCACAAACAACAAGTGTTGTAATGTGAATTAGATTAAGTTAGTGAACACACACACACGCATTTTAGAGTTATTATGTAATGATATTAGATAGATTGTCATAGAAATCTATAAATATTGGCGATAAATCCAAATATTATGAAGTGGATCTTTCAATTGTATAAATACGTAAAACATCAACAATAACACCTGTTTTTAAAGTATTCCTTTTCGGTTGATTAATGTAAAAAGAGGATTGCTCACGATATATGGTAAGGATACAATTATGGGTACGTAGTTAGCATTACCGTGTCTTTTACAACCAATGGTGTTTGTGTGGATCTTTCTTCTGCAGTGAATGTTCCACTGCAGGAGGCTTTCACGCAATACATTGAAATCAATGTTTTCGATTTCTTCTTCAAATGCTTTACAAGATCCATCACTCATGTGAGGACGACGACTTTAAGGTCTTGTTTGAGCAACAAGATGAAACCATACCTCACTGACATACATCCCGTATAAGGATAAGATTTACTCGCTGTATGTTAGTGTTAGCATGTATAATATACAGAATTCTTACCTTGGCATTTTTCATAATTCCCCTGATGTTCAAGTTACCATTACGGCTGAACATGCTACCTCGATATATTGTTGAGAAAAAACTTTCGCTATTTGATAACGCGGGTTTGACTGAGGAGGCTGGTCCCAGTGTTTAATGTGATAACAACAGGGCAAATCAGCATAAAAACTGGATAGAAATGGATTTAATGAGGTTGATCAATGTTGCATTTCCTCTAATCTATATCTACCAATCAACCTGTCTTCAGTGACTTCAAGAAGAACAATGAAAAACATGTGACCGAAAGAAAAAGTAGAAAAGACAGCAAGACATAGAAAATGTAATAGGAAATGTTCAAAAATATTAAGATACGTATATAACAAAAGCTTTTTTAAAAATTATTACTTGCAACATTTTGGGCAAAATCTGAAGTTCGCCAGGCAGTGCAAATTGTGTTACATGTTAGAAAAAACAATAATAATAAAAAAAGGTTTTTGTTATAGACGTGTGTTTAACTTTTTTTGAGGTACCAAATCTGTACACATTTGGAGAATAGATCTAAGGTTAAGTCCAACTCTAAAATCATGGATGAAACTTGAATAAAGATGCACATTTTGCTAATATAACAATAGCTAGGTAAACAATAGCTTATAAAGCATAAAGAAAAGTATAATTAATGATAGTTTAATATATTAATCACGAGCGAGGTTAAAAAGACACCACAGTTTCTGAGCGCTCTTGGTTTTCCAGCAGGCACCCTACAGGGCTGTCAGACTATGAAACCTAAATTACCGTTACGTCAGTTTGTTGGTTGACTCCTTTTTTTTTCCATCATATCGTCTCCCTGCTCTTCTCTCACCGACGTCCCGACTTCCTGACAGTTGTCATCGCCGCCTTCGAGGCATTGTAGCCAGATAGGTCGACCTCCCACCATCAACAGTCCTAGTTTTGAAAGTATTTCTCAACCACTTATTTCCAAGTTTTTCTTATCCTTTACCATGACCGCTTAATGTATTACAATCACCAGCGGGGCTGAAGAGAAACCACAATTTTTGAGCGCTTCCGGTTGCTCGGCAGGTCCCCTCCAGGCCTGCTGGACTTTTAAACCTAAATTTCTGCCACGTTAGTTAGTACATTGATGATGTAACATACTACATGTTTCGACAGTACATTGGTTTGTCTTCTCCAAGAGACCAACTTTCTGTCGAAACATTCAGTATGTTACACCTCCAATAAAACTCTTTCTTATGCTTATAAATCGCTATTTGTCTACCTGTTATTATTCATGGAGGAAAGACATGCATATGGCAGTGGTGACGTACTAATATGGACCACGCTGATTTTTATGTGTTACCCATGTCGTGAGTACAACGCGACGTTAGGACCTTATATCACAAGTACTTGGTAAGGTTTGGACGATAATCATGATGATTAACTTGGCATCATCTTTACTGAAAAATAAGATACCGACTGAAGAGGCTGACCAACATTCACAGGATATGAATCCAACTTGAACATGTTTGGTATACACCGGACAGAGTCTTCTGAACAACACTTTGTATCCTCAAGCAACGTTGGTGATCGGAAGCAGTTGTCTGAAAAGTAAGCTATCTTATCTCAGCTGCTTATTGACTTACTCATTTGAAACATACCACATCGATGAACGACATACACGTATTTCCGAGGTGGTCACACGCTTTATTATTAAAGTTTTCTGATAATTAATTGGCTACAATGTAATAGCAAACGAGTAGTAGCTCCAATAGCAAATGCTGTTCTAAAAAGAAATTCATCAATGGACATACATCATGGTGGCCCAGTTTGACGAATGGGGAAATATGTTTGTTTTTTACGAAAATTGGTTATCCTTTTAAGCAACTTCGAGACACTAAACATAGAACATCTTTATCAAGTAAAATGGACAATTTGTTTTTTTTTTTCCGATTTCTTAGTAGTATTGATGTAAATTTATTTATGTGCACTTAACAGTGTTGAATTCATTTATCACAATATAAACGGGTTTCATAACTGTATGTTGCAATAGTAATATAGGGTACTAAATTATTTGGTATAAATAGTTTTATCTTGCCATAGGGATATTAGAGGAAACTTTGATTACATACTGTTTTTCGCAAGATACGTTTTTGTTGAGAAATTTATTATTAAGTAGGACTTATCTCCTTATGAAACCATACAATACTGACGCATTTATTGAAATATTAACCCAATGAACAAAATAAAAAATAATAGTTTTAAAACGGGTTTGCATCACATTAATTTACGCAGTAGGGGTGCAGGTTGGCCCGGTTAGATTTCGGGGATAGCGAACCAGGTTAGAATCCGTGCAATACCACAAAATATTCCCCACACTTTAAGTTGTAGATATTTTTTAGTGTGGTTGTTGGATGGCAAGGTGTTGCTGACTGGCCTACAATTCATATAAAAGGGACGGCGGAAGATAGTCTTATTAACTGTCATAAATTTAACTAAAACTTCACTGCATCCATATTTATTAAAGAAAAGTTGTTGTTTTTTTACTGAAAATCAGGATATTTAATCAGTTTGAGCAACATTAAAACACACACACACATGAATTTATAATAACTTGAAACATTAACTATTATTAAATTGGCATCCTTTACTTAAGTAACGTCTCCATACAGCAATTAATAAGACTTCATATTTGTCTCCACGTGTAATAAGCAGCCACAGTTTTAAACGTGTAGTTCTAAGAAACTGTAAATGTGTATTGAAAGGTGTTACATGAAGCAAGTTAACATTTATTTAGGGAATAAAATTAATTGTAACCAACATTTAGCTTAAAAGTTTCCAGTTTGAATATTTATGATAATTAATGAAGTGTGTAATATTTGGTTAACAGGTAAAGTTTTACATGTCTATTCAAGTAAATCAAAACATAAGCCTTAAATTTTACTAACACACAAATTATACTGTCCATTGGAAACTACTCTATTTTAACATTGTATGATATAAGCTAGCAGGGAAGAAAGACATCAAGCTAACTGAAGTGAACAGTGTAGACTGGACGTACATTACGGGCCACGTTAAGACTATTTCTTACTGTTTAACATGCTATTGTTACTTCAGTTCTCACTATGTAAGTTGTACAATAATGTTATTTTTATAACACTGAAGCAGCGTTTTAAAAACACACAATAAAAGGAAATTAATGGTCATTGAATAATATAAAAATACTTACTGGCATTTAAAATAAAACTTCGTACTACCACCAGCTCCTTGGCGCTTTCGCGATAAGTCTAAAGGATTATAACAATGAAAATCGGGTTTCGATACTCGCGGCAAGCAGCGCAACGATAATGTATTTTGTGCTTACCAAAAAACAACCAACACTACAGGTAGGCCCGGATTTTTTTACATTATTTATAACCAACTGAAGTACTCGATTCCTAGACAGAAGTTATGTAAATTCATGATTAATAAAAGGTTATCTATCGTAGGACATAAAAAGTTGCTTCCCTTATATGTAGTTGTAAAAGAACACCCATTAAAAACTGAAAAATACAAAATGTGGAACAGCACACTTGTGTATATTCTCCTGTGTATCCGGCCTGGCATGGCCAAGCGTGTTAAGGCGTTCGACTCGTAATTCGAGGGTCGCGGGTTCGAATCCTGGTCGCACCAAACATGCTCGCCCTTTCAGCCGTGGGGGCGTTATAATGTGACGATCAATCCCACTATTCGTTGGTAAAAAGTAGACCAAGAGTTGGCGGTGGGTGGTGATGACTAGCTGCCTTCCCTCTAGTCTTACACTGCTAAATTAGGGACGGCTAGCGCAGATAGCCCTCGAGTAGCTTTGCGCGAAATTCAGAAACAAACAAACCATACCAAATTTGATCGAGATTCATCTGCAGGCGGAGAAGTGGTGATAAAAAACGCCCATAAAAATCGCAAAACGCAAAACTAAAAATGTGTGTGTATCTTTCTACCGACCCACTGAAACACCATACCAGTTTTGGTGAAGATTGATTGACACCCTACGAAACAGTTATATGGATTTGCAACAGACAGTAATATTGTATTTATATAGGTTTACAGAAGCCAGATATAGCTTTCTGGTTGTAAAAGTGTAGAAAAACGTACAATAATATTGGTAAGTTCTAAATCATGATTCGTGTCAGACCGTGAAAGCAGAAGTACTACAAACGCTTATGGAATAGAGTTAACGCTATCGTGTTTTTTATTGATCTAATTAAATGCCTACTTAAAAACATACACATTATAATAGTTTTTGAAGTCGAGTATCCGAAGTTTCATAACGGCAACACCAGCGTCAGTTAGCTCTGTAGATATATAATGGACATTTTACAAAAGGCTCTAAGTAATTTGTTTGTATTTATTGTTATTGCAACAAAGAACGGAGTGTATGGGTGGGTACAGTAAAACTTGACAATATAATAATTACTTTGCTTTTGCATTGCTGCACAAAATGTGTAGCAATTCCTGTATATTTAATTGACACTTAATTCGTTCCGTTGGCTTAAAATTCTGAAAACCTTTCACGATATGAAAACTATAGTACAATGACTGTTACTTGTATACTGGGAATTAAAACATTCATACAATTACAAGCAACAATTTTGTTATCTTAATATCGGGTGGAAGACCTTTTCTGAAGGAACTAAATTTTACATTTTACTCGGATAATTAACCATACTTAAAAAACGATGTTCGAGATCTTATGATGGTCTTAGTACTATTTTCTTCACAGTGATGGACGTCATTATATGCACAATTATCTAACAGTGTGATTCCTATTCTAACAGGCTTTTAGGGGGATGACGACTTCAATCTTTCTCACGGGCACTCCACTGTACGTAGTCGTCAGCTTGCAAGACTATGTTTCAACTTGTCAAAAGCATAAAAGTCTACCAGGTCAACACTCGAGGATCTGATAGGGACTGTTAAGACTTCAGCTTTTTCGATCTTCTTTCTGATTAAAACAGCCTAACCTTTAATTCTGAGCTTCCATTAACTTTATATATATATATTTTTTTGTTAATGTCATCAGACAGAATATCCAATTTCATTTCAGCAACTTCTCATTTTGAGTCAGAAGGTTCTCTTTCGTAATCATAGTCTTCGCTATGCAAATGAGGGCATTGCTCTAGATTAACTGCCGTTGTGATTTGGGAGCTCATTGCTGTCTTAAAAGCACCAGTGAGCGAGTGTTTTCGATTTCACGGAAAACACTGATATGTAACTTTATTTAAATGTTGCGTCATTTAGCTCTACATCGTTTAATAATTTCCCTTATCTTGCAAATATTTCTGAAAGATTGCATTGCTATCGCCATAACAGCATTGTACTATCCACTGATTGGAACTCGCTGTAAACCATGTCACTGATGATGACATGCCACTTTATTAATCAGCATATCCACACACTTCTAATACTGCTGTGTAATGTGTATAATTTTACAAAGTCAAGAAACGCACAAAGTCTCATATAATGAAACTACACTACATTTGATAGAATATTTTTATAAAACAAAACTAACTTTATTACTCACAAAACGTCCCACCAATAACTTTACCTACTTACAAATCGAAAATCGGGGTTTTATTTCCTTCAGTGGACAGAGCGTATATAGCTAAATGTGTAGATTTGCCTTAAAAGAAAAGAATGTATTCAGAAAGACAGCTTGTTGGGGCAATAAAAACTTTTATTGAAGTGAAGTAGAGAACAACGTTTCGACCTTCTTAGGTCATTTTTAGGTCAACAAAGAGAATTTGCAAATTTCTTTGTTAACCTGAAGATAACCTAAGAAAGTCAAAACATTGTTCTATACTTTATTTTAATAAAAGTTTTAATACCATACCAGCCGTCTTGAGATACATCTTAACTTCTCACGAGAAAGGGTAAGGTTGAATTATCTATTTAGACATTAGTATATGATAACAACAGTATTTATCTGAAGTAGCACTTTATCCATTTTTTTTTACTTGTGACTTATATTGAATGAATAAGACAATCAGTTTAGTGAATTTTCATCAAGAATAAACGTGTATATATACAACACAAACATGTTAATATATGTTGTAATATTCCGGACCCGTAATTTTTATTTCTGAAAATACCCTCTTCACTTAATAAATTATATTTTGATCATCCTCCCCATCCAATATATTTATAGGTTTTTTTTTATAAAAAAGGGATAAAAAATACGAATATAAAGTTAAAATACATAAATATAGGTTATTTTTCATCGATCTCTTTTCACTTTTCACATTATCAACTTAGGAAAAATCAGAAGGACGTATACTCATTTAGGTAGTTTGGTAGATGCATATATTTTGTGATAATGTCATATATTATATTGTTATTCATCATAAATGTAAGTTTCGTGGTTACTTATCGACATATGGCAATTTTAACTGACAGAACCTATTCTGAATTGTTCCCCATGTATGCTGTTTATGTCATGTGCCATATTTTCTTGTCTTATTCCCCAGTTTATATTTTGTTTTATTATGCCTACCATCAAAATATATATAGTATTACTAAATTACGGATTCAAACTTCAGACAATCAAAGGATAGAATATAAAATTAGAACCTCTCACCTTTCTGATTTGCTGAGATATCAATATATTTTGCAAACCTATAAGAGTAAACTCATCCAATTTTCCACTATTTTGAAACCTCTTGTCTATATCTCTTAAGTACATGTTTATAAGCAATAGAAAGAGCACATTTCAAAGTACATAAATTTTACAGTTGTTTGTAATTGGCTTGAAGGGGAACTTATAATATGAACGGAAACATCGAAATCTTTAGAGTAAGTTATTGATCTGAATAGGAACAAGATTTTACTTTCAACTTACATATACCTCAGTTAGAAAGCCAGATAAACTGTAGTGGTTTTGTGCGTACCAGTATAGTAATTTGACAATTGTTTGTTTTTCTAAATTGCATCTTTAAAATCTACAAAAAATTGACTTCCATTTTCACTTGAAACAATAAACAATGTTTATGGTGAGGCTTAGCAAGGAGGAAGAGATCTTATTGAATCTAATCCTCCATGGTCTATAAAGACCAAAATTCCTATAAAGAAAGATCGATCTGTTTCCCAAAGCCGCTTTTTACGTAAACTTGTTCTGTCAGATTGATGTCCATAACACAACCGTAATTTTACTTCATCTGTTAAGCAGATGGCGTGATGAGATTTAAATATATTTAAATCACATGTGTATGTGAAAGTAATGCATGATATTAAAATAAAAAAACATATACAGATAACAAACTACAAATACGTATTGTGTGCATATATACAATAATATGACTTTTTTTTTTAAACGTAACTATTAATGTACCTAAAATGCTTATGGGTATACGACTTTTTTGGTTTGAGGGTCTCTAATACACAAAATGCCATCAAAACTGCAATTAATACTATTAATTACCCAACTTCTTTGGTGAGTTCTTTATACTGAATGTTGTAACAAAGAAATACAACATTACTTAATATGATGAACCATTTGGACGCCAGTGGTCGTGGCTGGTATAAAAAAGAAAAGGAAGGTTGAGGGTTAAGACGACTCCAATACAACTAGTCATGTTTTCTTTTATCTTCAACAAAATAAGATACATATGATATTTCAAGATTCGAAGTAATAAGAGTGGTAAATTATCAAACCATCATTATTCTCTGCTAAGTTTCTCTCTATAGTGCTCACAGTTTATAATGGCAGTGTCTATCTTGACTGAAAAAAACAACAATAAATGAAAATACCAAAGTTTGTTTTTATGATAATAGCGCAACCTTTCTTTCAGTTTCAAGAATTTCATATTCGCTTCTACACAGGTTATATTTCAAATGTATTGTGACAAAACCCAAAATATACCCACATTAAAAACAATTAAACATTTCACATCTTTTATATTATTAATTCGTTTTGCTTAAATATGGATAGTAGTAGATAAATATAGAGATCTTTATTTTTTTATTGTAAGTGGAAGTAAAGAAATAAGAATATTTTGGTTCAAAAGGTAAAATCTTAAATCTGTGATAAAATTTCTATTTTGATCAATGGGGCAACCTTTAAAATCTTATAAGGTTAGGCCTAATCTAAAACAGATTACAAATTTAACTAGAGTAGAGCGCATACTTTCATCACCAGCGTCGATCATATTCGTTTCTCAAAAATTCCAAAATATGTTTGTATGTCCTAGCACAGCATGGCCAGATAGTTAAGGAACTCGACTCGTAATATGAGAAGCGCGGGTTCGAATCCCCATCTCACCAAACATGCTCGCCCTTTCAGGCGTGGGGACGTTATAATGTGTCAGTCAATCCCACTATTCGTTGGTAAAAGAATAGCCCAAGAGTTGGCGGTGACTGGTGGTAGATAGCTACCTTCCCTCTAGTCTTACACTGCTAAATTAGGGACAGCTAGCGCAGACAGCAGTGTAGCTTTGCATGAAATTCAAAACAAACCAAACCGTATGCTTTTCGGTATAAACGTACATGGGACATTTTTAACTGGACAATGAGGAATAATATTTTGCGTATGTTCTCCAAGTATTTTCAAAATATTATCATTTCCGACTGAGTTATGGAGAAAAAATGATATGAAAAATCGGTTCCAATGCTAACAGGAATATTTTGGGTATTCGTTACCTTTAACGGCTTGGGTATGGCTTAATTATTAGTGTACCAAACTTATGAATTCAGTGGTACATAGTTTACGTCCCATTGCTGCAAAATCGTGCTTTACACTTTGGGGTTATAGGTGTATTACAAGAGTAACGGTCATTCTCACTTTTTGATTAAAGTAGTACAAAAATTGGTTGTGAGCGCCGTTGGCTATGAACAGTTTGCCTTCTATGTAGTCAACAAGTTCATAGTTAGGTAAGGCTACTACAGATAGCCCTTGTGTGACTATCATGCTTCAAATACTCGAGCAAAGCATCTAGGAAATGCTTTATATCTTTTCCTACACAAATGTATACAAATTTAAGTAAAATAACAAATGCAACGTGTTTACAATTAATGGATTCGACACGTTGCTTTTAATGTTATTTTCAATATTAGCTGTTACACATATAATTTACATATCAAAATCATTATAAAAATGAATTTTGCATTCCTGAACTTATTCAAATCTACATGAAATGTACTAGTTCTCTCAATAATTATTTAAATCGAATTTAAATCATCGAATTTTTTAAATTTAATTTAAGAAAGAGGCATTTGCACCTCATTTTAGTACAAAATATGGCAAGTTACACGAACAATCTTAAGAAAACAACAACAACGACAACAAACACTTTTACCGAGGTCCGAATTTAGACCCTTAAAGGCCCCATTGAAATAATGAGATGCAAGCAGTCCCTTTTCCAGAAAAATTCAAGATTGAGGCCCCCTTTTCTAGGAATCAAAGCCCCATTCAACTGCTTTGGTTGCCCCTTTAAATCCAACACTGTTTTTACCATCCTTCGCTTTTCGTCCGTTAAATACGTTTATGTGCCTTTTCAGCTTAAGCATAATGGTGCTATATAAAATAGAATGTTTTATGCAGCTCTAGAATCTTGGATACAATATTTAAAAAAAATATTTCTACATTTATTATTATTTTTTAATTTTGTATACTGGCGTTAGACGTTTATATCACATATCTGTTTTACTAACATTCTTCTGTGGGCCTCTTTTAACGTTTTTAAACACGTTTGATGAACATGCAAATAGCGAACTAGTATGATATATATTACATATATATAAGCAATTCTATTTTAGTCATACAAGATCTTTGAATATTAATTGTAATACCTTGTCGTTGGTTTTACGCATCTACGAATTTATGATTGCATGACGTTGCTATGTATCAACATAGTGCATGTGATATAAGAAGGTTTTCATAATCAATGGCAACATTGGCACATAAACTATGTTCACTTTCACAATGTGTATATAAGCATACCATATCTTTTATACCTTATTGCATTAATACAGGAATTTTCCTTTTTTTATTTATGCGGGTATGTATAATTTCCACATAACACGTTAGTCGAGAAAGTTCCTTTTACTCTATCTACCTTTTGTTCTTTGTCGTTTACCTGGAGTATTAACTACGTATTGTGATATATATCATTCGATCAGACAAGAGTCAGTCTTGCTTACCTTATCAGAATAAGTTAGAACGACTTCAAATCAAATTCTCAAATATGACTGCCTCTTATGTTTGTTTGAATAACAATTCTTTATTTTGATTGTACATCTGTACTCAATCTCTCTTTACATCTTATGAATACAGTTATTCAGAGAAACCAGAATTATTTCGCAGGAAATATCTTGACAAAATATACGTCAACGGACGTATATTTTTATTCTGAGGGGAAATCTGCGCTACCTAAAAGTACTACGTTAGATTCACACAGATTTAAACGTTTCATTGGCGTCTGATGGATATTTTCTATCCCTTGTTTATCAATAACGGGAATGAGTGTTTGTTTTACCGCCAATTTACTCTTTTATCAACAAATAGTGACATTGACCGTAACATTATAACGCCCCTCACGACTGAAAAAGCAGACATGTTTGGTGCGACGGGGATTCGAACCCGCGACCCTCAGATTACAAGTCGAACGCCTTGTTCGACCACACCGGGCCATGTTCTACGTATAAACTTTGATAATACAACTAAATTTTTGCCACTGTTTAGGAACAATTTTTATCCGACATATACATACAAGGCATAAGGCCATCATTGAAATTATTTAAATTACTAACAGTGGGCGTCGGGATGGGGAGAAGAGGCCAAATCAGTTAATGACCTGTATCAGACATTTTATTTGAGAAGTATATCTTCTCAAACCTCTTATATACGTTATCCCTGGTTAAGCTTTCTGCTTATAAAACCACATTTTCATTCCTTATGTATTTGAAAATTTATGTAAGGTGCCTAATTTTCTTCTAGTTTATGTGCACGTGTTGTAGTAGTAGTTGTTTAAAATACATTTACTTGTACTTCGATTACTTCATCGTAACTTTCTCCATGTTTGTATATAAAAGCAGCATGTAAAAACAATATAGAAAGTACCAATAAATTTCTCGATTAGATTTATTTGTTCACAGAGCAGAAAGCATCGAGGGTAATGTACCTACGAGTGTGTATTAACATTTACTAATCGCAAAATAATTATAAACGATACCGGCAGGTTAACTCTATTCCTGTTCTTTGAAATTACATGCGATTCACAGGACCTTATGCCAAAGCCCCCGAGTATACGATACACAGTTATACATACTTGATACGCAGCTGATGCTCGTTTACGCAGCGATAGGAACTGTTTAGTTCAACGTGTCAGATTAGTAGAGCTTCACATGAACATCAATCATGACGCTCAAAGCACTTTGGATAATGATAAAGTTACTTTCACTAAAGACAAAATACATGAACCTAGGATTTTTAGTTGCTAAAACTCATTAATCCACTCTCTTTCAATAACACTAGAATATGATTCACTCATATCTACTTGGATAAGTAGTCAAATAAATATATCCATAAAAATCATTAAATGGCCTCAAAAAATGGAAAAGATTAAACATGTAACACTTTGTAACACATGTAACTATAGTTAGTAGTAGTTCCATTAATAATGTTTTTGTATGAGAGAAAGTCATGATAGTGGCTTTTTGTCTGCTAGTGTTTTATTTAAATTTCAGACAAATTATGAAGGAAATTTACACAGTATTGATATTTTGATGTAATACCAAAACTATGCTTCACAGAATTGTGACATGTCAGACTTGACATACACAAAGAAAACAAACATTTTGAGGAACATTCTAATCTTTATTAAACAAATCACTAATGTTCTGAAAAGAAAAGAAAAAAAGTGAAGCTTTATCTCCAACCATATATAAAAACATAAATTAAAAGACACAAATCATGATTATTTTTATATAACTGACTGACAAAAACATTTTTTTCCAATATACATTTGTGACATTATTGACCTACATATATTTCCACGAACAACACAATAAATGTGATCTTAAAGGGATATTTGTCTCATTTATTGTCCTTGAGAAGTAAATTTTCCTATCAGAAATATGGTACAGTACAGATGATTATGGAAAGGGTGTTTCAAACAAAAATTGTCACCAAAAATGAAATAAACCATAGTATAAAATATCAGATGTAAAATCCTTAATTTCAGGACATTTTGACTGCAAATAGTTTACAACAATTGAAAATATCATCACAAGGTTTATGAGAAAGTACAAAATATATGTTAGAACAGAAATACACATTAAGTCTAGCGTAAATAAAATTTAGGCAATAATAAAACAATATGGAAGATTGTCTGGGTCTGAACTAAACACTTGTAGTATAGCTGTGCAGGAATGCATTATTTATCATTATACACATGTACATATTTGACACTATGTATGAGTATTTTAGCTTTCTTGTTTACATCGTTGCAGTTTCTTTCAATTTGCACTCTATGTTATGCACATTTACATGAATGAAGATAATTATTTTCTTAATAAGAATAAAATGTTTCAAAATGCATCACATAACTTAAAAATATCATGAACAATGAAACATATGAATTTACATTTTAAAATTTAAAACTTTCATGCTTCAAAAACTTGCCATAAATTTCACACTAACATTCATAACAAGTCTGTATGAAACACAAAGTACTGTAGATTATTTAAATTGCTTTAAATATACATTGAAGTTTAAAACACTCATTTTTCTATAGGGTACAAAATATCCCATGTTAACAGCACTAACTTGTATAAAAAATACATCTACCACTCCTAGTAAACCAGATATACAAAATAGTATACACAATAAAAAAAGGCACATTGATTGTTTCTTGAACTGCTGTATCAAGAAACAACTTTGTTATTGAACCAATTTCATTTGTAACCTTTAAACCAGAATCCTTTTGTCAAAAAAAAATATACAATTTTTTCTTCAGACATCTAAGAAAATTCATGTAGTTATGTCTTATAGACTTCAATTCATATTACTTTTAATTTTGAGGCACTATGAATTATAATATTTAACAAATCAGTGTAACTATTATTCTGCAGTATGTAACCACGACTGTACGTATAATACAATTATATGTACATTTAATTAGGATCAAATATCTAGACAATTTAATCACATTACCATACTTTTTTTGCAATTATTAAGTTATATTCCATTGTTCATAAAACTACAAATTCTCAAAGACGTATATATTTTGACTGCACAGTTTCCAGATTTTACAGTCAGTTTTTAAACTATATAAAAATTATTTCTCATATTATTTTGATGGGTTTAAACCAATAAAACAAACAAACAAAAAACCAAATATGACAATTTTAAGAGAAATCACATTTAGGCAGTTAACATAAGTTATGACCAAGTAAACATCTTTATAGAAATTAAACTAAATACACAAAAATAGGATATTATATATACATATTACTTTTGTATTTAGAAAAATCTAAGGGTTACATATTTTGCTTGAAAGTTGATGCAGGTACTAAACTAATTCAGAAGTCAATGCAGCAGAACCATTCATAGAAACCTTGAGTATTATAAACTACATTTTGAACTTGCCTCTTCACAATCTTTCTAACAGTTAAAATTATAAAACATCAGTTGCTAGAAAAAACAACAAAATTAGTACAGTCACTGCCATAACAAACAATATGCAATAAACTGATCTAGATTTATGCAAATAATATATATACTTTTGGAAAATTAAGTAAATTCTATCTACATTTGTGAATGACATCTAATATTGAGGCAGTAGCATTAGGAACAAATTACTGAAAGCAATTCTGTCATCAACTTTGAGAACTGAGATTATTTTTAACGAAATATCTCACTTGATCATGAATCTCCAACATCAGTTAAAGGTACTACAGAAATTATGAACTGCTAACACTTTTCAAAATGTAGTATTTTAATATTATCACCTCATCTGCTCATTCTGCATCATTTCTTTCTTGAGTATGAGCTTAGCAAGTTGAGATTTGGAGCCTATACTTTCTTTTTTGCTATGCAGACACTGTTGGTAGGCCTCTTGATTCAAGTCTAAACTACAACTTAAAGTTCTATGTTTAATTCTTAGTTCTGGCTCTGTGGCACGTAGAATATGGTAAAGCTTGGACCTCACAAACATATCAAATATACCAAACTCCAAGTTATACAGCTGTTCATGTTTTAGATCTTTGTCAGTTTTAACAAATGGCACTTCTTTCTTGATTAATGTACGTGCTGCTATATAATCAGAAAGGTAAAAGCTCATTGACTGGTAGTCATGAATATCAAAATGACCCAAATCCTTCTTTACCTCGGAATTTTTAATTGTAGTACCCTGAACTTTTGGGTGATACTGTACAAAAGGGATTGGAAAAAACACCTGAAAGCCTAAAATTGTATTCATTCTCACACGATTTAAAAAATCTGTCCGAATTTCCATTTTAAGACTACCCAGTAGAACTATAGACTCAGGAGTTAGCTTTCGGCACACAAGATCTATAACTGCAAAATCTGGTGGTTCTCGATTATCAGTTTTTACACTTAACCATCCAATTTTGGCTCCACCAGCTCGATACCTATTGTTATAAAATGATATTAACGATTTCAACTGTCCAAATGCATCATCTTTACTCCCTTTTCCAGGGTCATTTGGACCATATAAAAATGCCAGCAGCAAAACTGAGTTTTCTTGTTTTTCTAAACATACAACTTTATATTCATTTAAAAACTTTTTTGCATATGAAATTTCATCAGCTTTTATAACAGTAACTAAAGCAATGCGAGTGTGCTCTGTCACATAAGGCACTGGAATTATCTCAATTTTGTTTAATGGTCGTACAATTTCCAATCTTTTTTGTATTATTTTGTTTTTGTCATTTACCAGTTTGATATCCATTAAGTACTCCATGCCACGTGTCGGGTCAATACGCCAGTATCCATTTTCAAGAACTTGAGATGAAAATACCTTTTCATATTTCTTTTGTAACCAATGTAAGCACTCATTCAGGATAGCAACAGTGTCTGTCTGCTTCACACCCACAAGTCTGGATACAACCTTAGGGTCTATTGGATCTAAGAACTTGTGTGTCTCATTAAAATAATTCCAATTAATAACATCAAATCTACTTTCAGGTTTAAAATGGGGTTCTACACCCAGAGGCCATGTAACACTTGAGTTTCCTCCAGGAACCAAAGGTGCAAGTTGAACAATGTGCTCTTCAACTGATTTAATACTATAGTGAGTTATAGTTAATTCTTTTTCACTAAAGTACTTATGAATTTGATAATGATCACTTGAATTATATACAGGGAAAACTACATGGAAATCTTTTGGATCAAGTGCATCCATATCTTGAAGTGTCTTTTTCACATCTTTGTTAATAACATATGTATGAAAGGTTTTTCCCTAAAAAGAGAAACAAAAATATGCTGAAAAAGTACAAAAAAAAGACACACACACAGCAAGTATTATTTCTCTAAATATTGTGAAAGAAAAACATGACAATTTAAATTTTTTCTCATCATTTTTCTACACACACACACACACACACACACACACACAGTAATAACTACTACAGTTTGCTCCTGAAAAAATATTCATCTTTCAAAAGAACTTGGGTTAGAGGGTTTTTGTCATTTTGTATCAAGACCTACTGAACC